>NW_020955486.1:85138-92272 GCF_003031625.1 Empidonax traillii | reverse complement strand
AAAAAAAAAAAAAAAAAAAAAAAAAAAAAAAAAAAAAAAAAAAAAAAAAAAAAAAAAAAAAAAAAAAAAAAAAAAAAAAAAAAAAAAAAAAAAAAAAAAAAAAAAAAAAAAAAAAAAAAAAAAAAAAAAAAAAAAAAAAAAAAAAAAAAAAAAAAAAAAAAAAAAAAAAAAAAAAAGAACAAAAAAACCACCCCAAAACAAACAAACAGAAAAACCAAACAAACAACCAAAACCAAAAAAAAATAACAGAAAGGGAGCATTTTGCTTCGAAAGAGTCATGGAAAAACACTGAGATCTCAAGCAGTTCAGTTAAGCCATTAGCTTTAAAGGTTGCAATTTATTTTAAAAGAGAGTAAAAGAAACAAGTGAAAATAGCAAGAACATCTGTGGCCTGGGGTAAATGGTAGAACATGGAGGTTCTGCAGTCCTCTCTGAAACAGAGATCTTCTGCAAGTGAGTATGGGAGACTGTTTCTTACTGTTCCAGCTAATTTTCCACTTTGCTCTGACAAAATCATGGTTATGGTCCTCAAAAGGGACTTGGAAGATAGCTGCAGTGTTGTATTTCTAATTCTTTTAATGCAATCACATGTGAGCAGGAAATGCTTCAAGTCCAAATCAAAGTTTCACCTTCAAAGTCTTCGCTATTGAGTGCTGCCTAATAATCAGAGTGAATCAGAGACTGTGCACATATCCAAAAGAGTCGTATAATTGTGCATTTGGAGAAAAAGCAACTACAGACTCTTTGAGGAGGAACAAAGCAAGCTCAGGTTCATATGAATGTAGCCCTTTGCATTTAGAAAACAGAACAACCTAAAACCAATATGGCACACATGTAAATGGATCAAAGTTACTAGAGGTTGCTTTCAAAATGCAACTGCTAACTAAACAGGCACATTTCCAGGGAACCAGCTAGGCTGCACACACAACCATGAGGCCACTGTGCTTCAAAATTCACTGTGCAGTCCTATTCTTTCAACACATTTGGAACTGATCCTGAGTGTGTATTAGAGTGCCCAGCCTCCCCATCAGATTTCTCTATACTAATGAGCAGGAAGCAACGGTAGATGTGCCAAGAACCTGCACAGTTACCCATCTTTTCTGTGTTCCCCAGCATATGCAAAATCATATAATCACTGTTTGATGCTATGCTATTAACCTATCAATCCCTTTGCTGATCAAGGACACATAAAATGATTATTTAGTTTGATGATCACAGGAAGAGTGGAGGATTGGTAAAAAGGACGGTTTGATTTGTATTTCTTAGGACTGCTCTGTACAAAGCAAGCAGCATGTGACTTTTTTTAAGTCATATGTTAAGTCTGATTTTTAAAGAAAAAAAACCAAACATGAATACACAAAATAAATGTTGTCTTGGAAGACCAAGAAATTTTAGAGGATAATTAGCTAGCCATGAAGTATGCTGGTGGGATCAAAAATGACCAAAGTGATCAATGGGTACCTATACAAGGGAATCCTGATCATTGAGAGGAAATTATTACAGCCCAGTATTTAGCAGAGGTATTATGCTTAAAGAATACCATATCCGGGTCTGATGTCCAGGCTTTAAGGAGGGTCCTGACAACATGAAGACAGTTTTGAACAAGGAAAAAGAAGTACCTGATCACCAGAAGAACTATGGGCAATCATGTTAAATCCTAGGAGTACAACCTGTTTAGTCTAACCAAAACTAGTTGAAGGAGCAACTTAGTCCATTGTGAGTGCTGCCTAGGAAACAGAAATATAAGGTATTTCAACCTCAAAGCTATATATATGATACTATGAATAGGACTCAAAACAGATGATCCCAAGGCAAAAATAAGGCATGCTTTGTTTGGTTGTTTCTCACTTAGGATAGGCTCCTGTTGGAATAACCTACCTTTTTTTTTTTTTCCCCCCAATCAAACCTAGATGGTTTTCTGAAAGACACACTCTATTTCAACATGGAATTTGTTTCTATTAACCTGAAGCACTCAGCAATGTGAAAAGTACAAGACTATAAACAAAACTCCTCACAAACACAAGACAGAAGAGGAGCTTTAACCTTCTGGATACTGGGAAATTTTACCTTCTGAGAAATGATCTCTTATCTTTTAGCAGATGTGGCCAGGCCTCACTATTGGCAGCTGGACTAAATTTCTGCATCAGTAAACAGAAAGTCTCTCCCCTCTCCCCATTCATTTCAGAAGAATGTCAACTAATGGCTTCACTGAATCCTTTCATAAGGTAGAGGTATGTGAAGCACAGTGTAGCTGCGATGGCCAGCACTTGAGTGTGCTTAAGTAAAGGTTGAAAAATAGGTTTTAAAGGATGCATCTGAAAATTTTCAGAGCAGGTCTGACTCTTCTGCATAACCCAACAGATACCAAATTGACTATATGCTACTGCCGGGCTGTTGTTAAATTGCCAAGAGTGGTTCTTGCCAAAAATTCACCCTATTTAAAAACTTAGGGGAATTTAAAGGACAGGATTAGATTTAGATGCAAACAACAGCTCTAACTGAGTTGGGAACAACATGGAACCAAAAAAGCTGAGCGGTACTTGGAGAACTGTGTTACAGGACAGCCTGTTCTGTTCTGCAGGGCATCTCTGGTCAGTGCAAAATGCTTCTGCCATCTCTTCTCTTTCCCTCTGTATTTGCATAAATCCAAAGATAAACTGGCTTTTGTTTTAAAATAAATTATTTCAGTGGGAAGTTTCAAGGTTTCATATTCATAAATTCATTCTTTATGCTGTTTAAGATAGGTAGGGATTCAAACTGATGGACACCTCAAATATAAGAACACTAATGCTTAAGTCAAGGTTTTTGTCTACCTGCTTTGTACTGTGTTAGAGGAGAAAGTGCTTTCTGGAGCAGCGGGGGAAGGGAATCTTACTTGTATCAAAACATGCTCATAAATCAGAGGCTCAGATGGCTTTACTATTTAAAAACAGTTAAAGATAAAACAAGTGATAATAATCACTAAGCACAACAGTTTTGGATTTGTTGCAGTGTCACTTTAGAAAATTATCTTTTCCAGGCTTAATTGCAAACATGCACAGCAAGAGATAATAGGACTGAATTTAACTGCTCTTTTGCAGTTATAAAACTAAGTTTACTTAAATGAAAATAAGGAAAGGGTTGAAAGCAAAACTGAGAAAAGAGACTCCATGGGCTGGCAGGTATGGTTTGGTCTACACCTGCTGTTGGGAAAGTCAACCAACAAGGGAGCTGGAGTTTGGCCAGAGTCATGTGTCGCCAGGATGTCAAGCAACGAGGTCTCTGAAGTGGCAAACCTGAGGCTGAAGTCAAATGAGCCTGCTGGAAGCTGCATGGAGGGCTGCCTCCGTATGAGCAAATGGTTTTCAGTCTTCTGGAAGCAATGAAACGTTTTGATCTTTGAGATCAAATCAGACCACATTAGTGAAGGGTCACTGAAGCAACTCATTAGAGCCATTGGCTGTACTTTTCTTGAGCAACAATTAAAGCTGGTGTTTTGCAAGCTGGTGCTGACTATTTCAAAGGAACAGAGTGACAAAACAGACTTTAGAAAAAGGATAATATCTTTTATAGCTTTTGAAATCCAACAGTCTTATGGACAGATAATTTTGCTTAGCTGGCTAATTTTCAGTACGAACTTCCAGGGTTTCTCTGCATTTTCTGACAACTGCGTTTTCCTCACAAAACATTCTTCCCCTTTCTGTTCTCCAAGAATCTTTCATTACAAGAACAGTGTGGAAAAATAAAAGTTGACCATGATTTGTCTTAAAGAACTATGAAGCCTCTACCTTCAGGACTATTTACAGCAGATATTCTCTTACTCTAAAATTAAGTATTTTGATGGTTTACAAGTAAATACAGCATGTAACAGTTAAAAAGTTGATTTTCCTACTGGGCACTTGGCCAATCATTAGCAAAGAGGACTTGGGTTCCCACTAAAGCACAGAACATCTCCTGAGATTAAGGGTATCCATCATGAGCTCATACGCATTTTATGTTCCACTTCTCAGAACATTTTGCTTTCCCTGCTCATTTTATACTCATTTACACTACATCAGCACAAAATCTCATCGTCTTATTTGCTGATAACTGTAATCTTACATTTATAAGAAACGACAAGAAAAAAAAAATCCATATTTCAGTTCCTTTCTGAAGCAGAGAGAAAAAGAAAAAGACAACAGAACAAACTAAAAAAAAAGCACCATGTAGAGATGTTCATTTAGTAAATAACACCATCACTTGCTTAACACATTAGCATTTGCTTTTCCAAATCAACTTTTTCCAAGTTGCTATCTGCCCTTTTCTTCGAAAATGGATTCCAAATGATTGAATGAGACTGACCAGGTTTGCTATGAATAGTTTGCTTCTTTCTTCAAGTGAAACACCAATTCACTTGAGCTACCTGCTATTGTTTCCTGAGTAGGATACACTTGAAAAGTGACATTGTTCTGCAAGTGATAATTATTTCCTGGAATGTTTGGGCTGACAGCCAACTTCAGTATATTGGAACCAATTTCCTACACTAAATGATGCATTAGTAAAAAAAGATGTTTCTACTAGCCAACATAAAAGAAACAGCATTTTTCTTTTTACAAGTTGAAAATAATAAAAAGGTATGCAGGAACTATTTTCAGTATCACAAAAATATCCTGTAAAATTTTTATCCAGACACTTCACCTATCCAGTCTTGTCTGTTCTTGCATAAAATCACGCTACTGTCCTTATTAGGTGTCAAAGTATTTCTATGACCTGTCTCACCAGCCTACCTGCAGATTAAAAAAGCGCTAATTATCCCTTAGAAAGAAAAATACTACTACTTTCATTGAGCAAATGAGGTAAAAATTTGTTGAAGGACAGATGCAAAGAGAAGATGCAGGTAACTGAGGAGCAGTTTTAGAAGAATTTAGGTAGTTGAATTGAGGTCAAACTACAAAATGCTTTGTCACACAAGAGATCTAAGCATTAAAAAGCACCTATGGTTTGCTAGTAATCTTAATTATGTACATATCTAGAGTCACCACTACCTTGAACAGTTTCCATATTTGAGTAGTACTTTCAGGTCTCAAGAAGTGTAAAATCTGGAATCTCTGCCCCATGTCAGAAACCACAGTCTAGTAGATGTGCTCAGAGTTCTGCAATCAGCAATAGAAAGAGTAGTCGGGGACACTGGCATGAAAACTATATTCCTGAATGATAATTAAAACCAGGGAATCAGCAAGAACAACAACAACAAAAAAGCTATCTTTGTGAAAGCTCCATTATTATTGCTGAACCAAAAAGTAAACTTGTATAGTACAGCTAGACTGTGTAGTTCAACTTGTGACCTCTGTTATCATTCTGCTTAAACTAGCATAAATCAAGAATAAAACTTATGACAGTGGATACCTATAACTGTAAAAGTGACATAAAAATGTAAGAACTATAGTAATATTGTTGAATCAAATAAGAATCCAAACTGAAAACTGACCTTTTGGATTGCTGTGGGTTCATTACACATACAAGCAACCAGTAAAGTGGAGGTAAATCAGAAACAAATCCTGGGCTATAAGCAGGAAAATTAGAAAAAAATTAGGTCACAGAAGTATATTCATTTTGTCTGAAATAGCAGTCATTAAACATCCAAAATCTAACCCAGAATTACTAGGTAATGATATGCCACTCAGAATGCAGGAATGTCATACTACAGCTATAATGAGTCTTTTTTAAAAAAAACAGAGATAATTATTTGTAACTCAGTAATGAATGATAATATCTCTGAGGAAAATTTCTAAGAAAAGGTAGGAATAAGAGGGAAGAGTTCTCTGTGATACATTTTTAGGTACTTGGACACATACCCATAAGAGGGCTGAAGCACATCCTGGGATAAGTAACAGCTCCTCTTCTAACAATTGCCACATTGCATCTGCTAAATATAGAGTGGGACAAAGGGATACTTCAAAGACAAAAGATAAGAGAGTAAAGCTGTAACTGCTCTCTTCTCAAAATGCACATTGATATATGTACTTTTCCACATCTAACTGGGCACAATTCCTGCCATCTGCCTTTGGCAAATTGACTACAGTTGGAAATTATTTTGTGTTCACTTTATTCCTAATACTTTCCTCCATCTGTCTGCTCTTCTGTTCTTGATACCAACCGAAACCTTCTCTCTCTGATGCTGCTCCTATTTCTTCCCTACCACAAAAGGCAAAGTTCAGTTTGTTGGTGAGGCATGTGAAGGTGAAAGGGGCCAGGGTGTGATGATAGTATAAGGAAAATCTCACACTGCAAGGTTTTCTGTTCCTGAGAAACCCATGGATATGAGAGAACACGGGAGCTGTGATTATTTCTTTGAGGAGAGGCTATCTGCACAGCTGTAATACATACACTTCGTGTCAGCAGCAATGGCAAGGGTAAGAAGTAGAGGTTAGTTTTTCAGTCTGACAAATCTTGTTTCCTTACATATAAGTAAGGTCCACTGTTTGCTAGTTCCTAGAACTGCTGCCTTGGGCAACCAGTTAATACATCTGTTCTTTGGGATAGCTATGACTGACTGAACCTAGTCCACAACCCTTCCTTTCTTCCACTCTTTATCAAGGTGTCAATAGTTAAACTACCCTAACAGAATCTGCAGTGAAGACAAACTTCTTTTAAGCTCTCTGATTATAAAAAAAAAAAATCTTAATCACAGCAAATCACAAACGAGGAAAACCTATTTAGCAGCTCTCTATCACATACCACTACTCTAAAGCCTGTGGTTACTTACACAGGAGGCATCAAATTAAGTGACCCCACTACTTATTTCTTTGGTTCTTGTGGATCACAGTTCGCAGCCAGGCAGAACTACTAATTCCTGTACCTTACATATATATGGATGGTTTTCTGACCACCCATAAATTCAAGCTTCTCCGCTCAGGTTACAAAAGGTTTCTCAGCATCAGCCATTGACTTTGTCTGCCATCCATTCTGAGAATCCAAATACTTCCCTCCTCCTTCCAACTAATGCATCAAAAACCCCAGCCAAGTCTCCCAAGCAGGCTGGAGAACCTCTGAGAGCAGGTCAACAGAATTGTCGGAAACTACTTATTTCCTTCAAGTGCATTTCTTGATCAGCAGCCGTACCTAGATGCATTAAAAAACCTCTCTAAAGAGGAGTCTTCACCGGAAAAAAAAAAA
>NW_020955486.1:6550-85127 GCF_003031625.1 Empidonax traillii | reverse complement strand
GAGCAGTTTTAGAAGAATTTAGGTAGTTGAATTGAGGTCAAACTACAAAATGCTTTGTCACACAAGAGATCTAAGCATTAAAAAGCACCTATGGTTTGCTAGTAATCTTAATTATGTACATATCTAGAGTCACCACTACCTTGAACAGTTTCCATATTTGAGTAGTACTTTCAGGTCTCAAGAAGTGTACAATCTGGAATCTCTGCCCCATGTCAGAAACCACAGTCTAGTAGATGTGCTCAGAGTTCAGCAATCAGCAATAGAAAGAGTAGTCGGGGACACTGGCATGAAAACTATATTCCTGAATGATAATTAAAACCAGGGAATCAGCAAGAACAACAACAACAAAAAAGTTATCTTTGTGAAAGCTCCATTATTATTGCTGAACCAAAAAGTAAACTTGTATAGTACAGCTAGACTGTGTAGTTCAACTTGTGACCTCTGTTATCATTCTGCTTAAACTAGCATAAATCAAGAATAAAACTTATGACAGTGGATACCTATAACTGTAAAAGTGACATAAAAATGTAAGAACTATAGTAATATTGTTGAATCAAATAAGAATCCAAACTGAAAACTGACCTTTTGGATTGCTGTGGGTTCATTACACATACAAGCAACCAGTAAAGTGGAGGTAAATCAGAAACAAATCCTGGGCTATAAGCAGGAAAATTAGAAAAAAATTAGGTCACAGAAGTATATTCATTTTGTCTGAAATAGCAGTCATTAAACATCCAAACTCTAACCCAGAATTACTAGGTAATACTGTGATATGCCACTCAGAATGCAGGAATGTCATACTACAGCTATAATGAGTCTTTTTTAAAAAACCAGAGATAATTATTTGTAACTCAGTAATGAATGATAATATCTCTGAGGAAAATTTCTAAGAAAAGGTAGGAATAAGAGGGAAGAGTTCTCTGTGATACATTTTTAGGTACTTGGACACATACCCATAAGAGGGCTGAAGCACATCCTGGGATAAGTAACAGCTCCTCTTCTAACAATTGCCACATTGCATCTGCTAAATATAGAGTGGGACAAAGGGATACTTCAAAGACAAAAGATAAGAGAGTAAAGCTGTAACTGCTCTCTTCTCAAAATGCACGTTGATATATGTCTTTTCCACATCTAACTGGGCACAATTCCTGCCATCTGCCTTTGGCAAATTGACTACAGTTGGAAATTATTTTGTGTTCACTTTATTCCTAATACTTTCCTCCATCTGTCTGCTCTTCTGTTCTTGATACCAACTGAACCCTTCTCTCTCTGATGCTGCTCCTATTTCTTCCCTACCACAAAAGGCAAATTTCAGTTTGTTGGTGAGGCATGCGAAGATGAAAGGGGCCAGGGTGTGATGATAGTATAAGGAAAATCTCACACTGCAAGGTTTTCTGTTCCTGAGAAACCCATGGATATGAGAGAACACGGGAGCTGTGATTATTTCTTTGAGGAGAGGCTATCTGCACAGCTGTAATACATACACTTTATGTCAGCAGCAATGGCAAGGGTAAGAAGTAGAGGTTAGTTTTTCAGTCTGACAAATCTTGTTTCCTTACACATAAGTAAGGTCCACTGTTTGATAGTTCCTAGAACTGCTGCCTTGGGAAACCAGTTAATACATCTGTTCTTTGGGATAGCTATGACTGACTGAACCTAGCCCACAACCTCTCCTTTCTTCCACTCTTTATTAAGGTGCCAATAGTTAAACTACCCTAACAGAATCTGCAGTGAAGACAAACTTCTTTTAAGCTCTCTGATTATAAAAAAAAAATCTTAATCACAGCAAATCACAAACGAGGAAAACCTATTTAGCAGCTCTCTATCACATGCTATTACTCTAAAGCCTGTGGTTACTTACACAGGAGGAATCAAATGAAGTGACCCCACTATTTATTTCTTTGGTTCTTGTGGATCACAGTTCGCAGCCAGGCAGAACTACTAATACCTGTACCTTACATATATATGGATGGTTTTCTGACCACCCATAAATTCAAGCTTCTCCACTCGGGTTACAAAAGCTTTCTCAGCATCAGCCATTGACTTTGTCTGCCATCCATTCCGAGAATCCAAATACTTCCCTCCTCCTTCCAACTAATGCATCAAAAACCCCGGCCAAGTCTCCCAAGCAGGCTGGAGAACCTCTGAGAGCAGGTCAGCAGAATTGTCGGAAACTACTTATTTCCTTCAAGTGCATTTCTTGATCAGCAGCTGTACCTAGATGCATTAAAAAACCTCTCTAAAGAGGAGTCTTCACTATTAAAAAAAAAAAAAAAAAAAAAAAAGGTTAAATTCCCACCAAATTCTACTTTCTCTTACACCTTATATGAAACGTAGTATCCTCCCCCATGT
This sequence comes from Empidonax traillii, assembly GCF_003031625.1. Lineage (NCBI taxonomy): Eukaryota > Metazoa > Chordata > Aves > Passeriformes > Tyrannidae > Empidonax > Empidonax traillii. The sequence goes on along the minus strand of NW_020955486.1, from coordinate 82,775 downwards.
GACCAAAACTTCACATGGAAAACCTGTTTGTGACTCCACACATACCTTGTACACCCTTATTCCCAGCCAGTCTGCATACCAGACTTTACAACCTACCTATGCCATCCTCTTTCCCTTCACAAGCCATGGCTGAATGAGCCTCTCACAACCTGAAATTAAAAAAGATCCCATGCAGCCAACCAAGGCACCTGGCAGATTGTACTGTTAAGGGAAAGAAGGTTGAAACAACCTCCAATCATGTTTAGGTGAAACCCAAACCACAACCACTGAAGTTCAGCCAGACTTTAGGTTCTCACCCAGATTTGACAAGACCTGGAAGCATTCACTCGCCCTCAACTTTCCTGCCACTCTGCTGCTACAAGAGGGCTTCCTCAGAGCTGCTAAACTGGATGTGGGAGGGTTAGCAACAGCTCCTCTGATTTCTTGTGGGTAGAGCTGGGGGTGAATGAGCATGTTAAGTTGGGGGCTTAGGATTCAGGCTCGTAAGGGCTGCAAGGATTGATTAGATTTTGGCAAAGGAAGGAGTGGAGGTGTACTGACATAACAAGAACTTCTTACTGTTTCCTAGTCCACAGAAGTTGTTGACTGCATGCCTGAAATATAGGGCTGCAGACTTGTTTGGGCTTAGACTGAGTATTGATGACAAATCATTAGGGACTGGGTGCTAAGATCAAAAAGATCTGTCAAGATAGGTGAAGGCAGCACCTCCATGGGTTTTGCAACCATTTCATGGCTATTTCCCCACAAGGGGCCAGAAGGAGCCTTGTTTTAAAATTCAGGTTGAGTTACAACGCCAGGGACCTAATCTCTAACACTGGGGGTCAATCCCTGGAAAAAATGCCTTGTCCCACATCCCAGCATATCCATACTTCCACATAATCAGGCATGTCCTGTCTGTGCCAAGTTACACCCAAATTCAGAAGCCAGCATCCTTTATCAGCCACTAGCTATGTGAAAACAGACTTAAATGGCAATTCTTATCTCACTCCAAACCCCTTCCCTCATGACTCCTGCTGATCAAGACCCCATATACTGGCTGCTGTTCTAAAGAGCTGCTTCTGACCTTAAAGTGTATATCAAAAGTGCCAGAGGGCACATCATAATTCTTTTATGCTTTTATTCCTAACATCTATGAAGAAGTTCCCAACTTCTTTTTTTTTTGTCGTAAGTTATGTCATCAAGGGAAGAATAATAATCAAAAGAAAGGGTCACAAGCAAGAAGCTATGAAAACAATGGAGGTTTTCACCTCTGTAGCAAGAACTTATTGAAAGATAAGATCAGACTCACTCAATCATTCACATGGTATCACTCTACTAAAGTTTCAATACAGTATGCCAAAAAAAAAAAAAAAAAAGAGTGACAAATTGGGTAACCTTGCTTGCAGTACATGTAAACATGCAACATCAATAACTGGATTACAAAATAGAAGTGCTCTGCTATTAGGAGCTGTTCCTATAACTCATGTTTGCTCTGAAGTTTCCCAGCTGAGGAGGCAAAGTATTCTTGCAACTTAACAAATAAAGTCAGAGCAAAATGAATGCTGAAAACACTGAGCAGCAATCATAATTTCCTAACATTAAATAATGTCATGAAAATTTCAGTGTTAAGAATTTTTTTTTTGAGTTTTTGAATGCTATCCTACAAATATTGAATGAAAGCAAAACAATTATTTGCTTCTTTCCCTAATCAGTGTTTTCAGCAAACTACTAACAATCCCATATTCTGATTCCAGGTTTAGCTAGAGATATTTCTTTGAACTTTTTTTGCTTCTTGCTTATGTCTGGCAGTCAACAGAAAAAGCATCCCATGCCAGAAGCAGAGCTATAATTAGCCTCGTGCCCTGCAAGTCTTTGAGAACACACTCCTTAGATAATTCAGTTGAGAAACAAATTGGGAAGTGAGGAACTAGATTTTTACAAGTTTTATGTGTACACTTTTAACCCTGCTCCACACACAGAATGAAAGCTCATAATACCCAAGAGAAAGTAATAAAGAATAAAACCAAGAAAAAGTTTTAAAAGCAGCTACTGATTTTAGACCCACTGAAAATCATATTTATCTGATTTTTCAGATGAGATACACGCATCCTGCAGCAGAAGCTGACTCAGTGAGACACAAAACATTGTTGGGATTTATCCCTCAGGAAATAACATTTGCATTTGAGAATGCTTAATAATGTCATCTTAGTCACACATCAGGTTGCAATAAAAACTAGTCTTGCAATAGTGTTAGCTAGTATACAAGGCTTTCTTCCTCCATTTCATTTTATTTTATCAAGATATAAGACAATTTGTGAAGTTAAGATCATAATAAATAATATAAAAAGTAATTTACAATATGCAGGGGGGTAGATTCCTTAACACAAGCACATGACTATCAGATACCCCTGCTTAAAATTCTCACTTGAGAGTTAACCTGAATTATCTCTGCAGATCCATTTCCAAGAGTTACTACTTTAAAAAATAAAAATAAATCTCATTAGTATTTGTTCTTATAAAAACAGGCTTGGTGAAAATGTTCCAGCTAGTTAGGCAGCCAGAATTTCATTACAGTGAGAAGGGATGATCACACACACATTCAAGGACAAATCTCATGAAACTCATGTTTGACAGGAAATTGTACAGGAAGCTAATTTAGAGAGATCAAAATGAGGGTGGTATGTTCCCAGGACCCAGGGCAAGTCAGAAATCTTGCAGCTGAATTTTATACATATGGTAATTTGATCGGAGTGGATATAGCAGTGAAGGGAAAGAAATTGCCGATTGAAAATATAGAAAAAAAGAAAAATCAGCATGGGAATGAGAATTCAGTATCTGTGTAAGTAAAAAAGATCACAAAGTCCCCTAAATTAAAAAAAAAAAAAAAAAAAAAAAAAAAAAAAAAAAAAAAAAAAAAAAAAAAAAAAAAAAAAAAAAAAAAAAAAAAAAAGGCAGTTTCTTAAACTACTTTATTGTAGTAGGATCAGAAATACCACCATGTGGGAGACATGCATCAGACCCTGGTCACTTGAATGGTAGGATTTGAAGTTCCTTTGCATGTGTTTTCACTTACCTTCCAGCCAGTGTACTGAATGCCTAACAGCACAAACTGAGCAGTGGAGCACGAGAGCAAAGCACAGGGAGAAACCAGCAGATTTGAAGGTAACTCTGCCCTGTAAAGCTTACTTCATTTTTAAGTGCCGGTCCCAGATGACTATAGAATGCATCTCTCTTTTTTAATGTTTATTAGAAACGGGTAATGTGACTCTCTTTGGCTACTTCTCTGTATTTCCAGAACAGTGATAGAGAGGAATTTCCAAAAAGTCTGTAGGAAATGTATGTGGGCTGCAGCCTGTGGATCCCACAGCCACTGTGCATATCATTTCAGGCAGCCATCTGGTGATTTGTGGTAGCGTGAACTTTGATCACAAGCTGAAACAGTTTAATAACATGAAGTACGGCATGTCCAAGTAAGAGCAGAGAGCAAAGCATTAATTTGAGTTATAACACTGACATTCTCTGGGAAAATTCACGACTCGCAATGTCTTCCCAGATGACTGAAAGAACAAAATCTGGTATTGAATTTTTTGGTTTTATTTTGAAACCTGTAGCATCTTCTTTTTGATCTTTTAACCAACTGAAAGTTGCAGAGGCTAAATCATAATCTGTTTGAATAACTTTTCCTTTATTGTCATAAAAACAGACAGCTCAGCAAATACCAGTACATGAACTGGAAATAATTTGAACTTACACCCATTTGCTCTTTCAAGAGGCACAAAATCCACATTGCATCTATGCTCTGTATACTTTTATTAAGAGAGAGACGTCTTGGGATTCTTTGGGGAGAATCCCAGAAGCCAAACAGGAAAGAGGAGGAGCAATGAATGGGAAAACACAAGAAAAGTAAGATGTTTCCCACACAGCTATAGGATTTCCCGGGGGCATTACACAATTTAGGCCAAATTCTCACTCAGTTACATTTGTAGTACCTGACTCACTTCTGAGAGTTGTAAATGCAGGGGAGTGAAATTTGGCACTTTGTTTTTATCACTTGAAAAATAAGAAGGATAATTTAAAAAAGAAAATCAGACTAAGTCATATTCTTCTAAAAAAAAAACAAGTGGCAGAGTACAAAAAATCAATTATAGCTTATGTAATTCTTCAGACATTTTGAAAACTTTCCTGATACAAAGTCATGAGGAATCTATTAAAAAAAAAAAACTATTGCAATCTGAACTTAAGTCAAAACAAGTCAGAATTCTGAAGGATGGAAGCAGACAGAACAGCTTAAAAAAAAACTCCATGAGGTCATGGGCCTATAATGAATAAAATACAAGTCAAGCATGCACTTCTAGGCTTACACACAGAGCAAACTATCCAGCACTGACCACACAAGACAGTTCCATCCTCATGGCTGAAGGGTGTCACGTATTTCAGCAGGATGTACAAGTGGGAAGACCCAAATAACAAGGCAAAAGTGCGAGAAGAGGCAGGCTGAAGTCACTTTCTTCCACTCTGCTAGATGATTTCCCTGCTTCTGCATTGCTGAAAAATATGTGATACTTCTCACTCTTGACTGTATGTAGTGTGGTCAGACACTTCATTCACTTTGTCTTACGCTGCATAATGTTATTAAAGTGATTGGCTGAAAACATGAGAAAGTCAGTCCTGTACACATTTTGCTTTTCACTTACTTGGGTTTATGCTGTCAGCAGAATAAGAAGAAAAACTCCTTCAGTTTGCCTGATCTAAAAATGAACAACCACCCTTTCTCTCCATTGTAAGCAGCAGCACACAGCTCTCCCAGGATCTGCCAGCACTACATGATGAATTGTAGATGAGAATTCATCAAAGTGCTCCTTAATTTAGAATCTCTGGAAAGGCTTAAGTGGTCTGCACACATATAGACCAGCTTCTAGGAAATCAGAAATGGCTGAAGGAAGGGAAAAAGACTGATTAGGATGGGAGATTTCAGTGGATTTAAGGGGTGCAGCTGCCTTAGCTTTGTTCTGTTTCATTCTGGGGCCTTATCTTCCAGTCATTAATACTAACATAGCTTCATAATCACATTCACTCTGAATTGAACCTGGTAGCAAACATAGACAGGAGACTACATAGTGCATCCAACAGGGACATGAGATATATCACCATCCTTCCAAGATAATCCACCATCTTTCTCATGCCTTACAGCAACACAAAAGCACAGATCCAGTGGATCGTTTGGTTTCTGCTTCTCTTCCTTACCTGGCATGGGGAATTTGGGAGTTTCTCCTAGTGCTAGCCTGCACATGTGGTTTTGCTGCCAGATGAATACCATGGCAACTGCATGAGGAAGTGATCTGACAACAAGGTGTAGCAGCAAACACCACTCTTACAAGTTTATAAAACTGAAATCAGTGCACTTAAAAGCCCATATCCTAGCCCACTGCCACGGTTCAGTTCCACACATGCTCAGATTATGCACTGGTTTTTTGACCAAGAAACCACAGTACAGCCCTCATCCTCCTCTTTTATTGGAAACTCCCAAATGTGTCCACAGAGACTGAGGTCTGGCCTCTTTTTAGTTATAAAGACAGCATATAATCAATAGTCTCATCTTCCTACCCCAGAACACCATCTTTTTCCCTAAGGCATAAAAAGAAACCCTTTCTCAAGAGCAGACACAAACCTTGATATGTCTTTATTTGTTCAAATGCATTTGTGGAGAATGAAGAGAGAACGTGGGTTCTCCTCTTTCCTGTGCTTTCCATGTTCTGCACCATCTACACACAAGGGCAGGAACAGATTAGTCGGATGACTCCCATGACCTATAAATTTACTAATCAGCCAAATAACTTCTGTACATGAGTAGCACCTTCAGTATGACTCACTGATGGCTAAGCACAGCATACTATTGCAGCAAAAACTGCTCCGTGAGCATCTCTAAAGGCATATTCACCCTTCTGGCCTTCTGCATAACCACACATTCGTATCACCCTGCCTACATGGCACCTCTTTTAAAATGGCATTAAATATCACCACATCCTACATTTTTATAAGAGCAACAGCAGGCACAACATTCCTGCTTGCCTTTTGATCTAGAGTTGCTAATGACTTTTCAATCAGTGTTCTTATTTCAACAAAGGTTTGAACCCAGCTCTTTAGAGAACATTGTGTGTATTTAACACAGTACAAGTACAAATGACAGCTGGCAAATGCTACCGAAAACCTGTGATTTAATTTGCACTGGTGTTCTGTTTCTTCATTACATTCACAAGCAGTCGCATGGAAGGGGAAAACCCATCTGAATCTAGTTATTTAGTAAAAAAGAGAAATTAGTTACTGTTAGTAAATGGATTCTCAATATGAAGTTCCTTTTAAAGAATAAGCAGTAGGGTAGAGAAAAAGACAGAACCAGAACTTCAGCCACAGAACACCAGTTAATGATAGGACTTTTAGTTTATAGATTTGGACATTTCTCAGTAATTTCTTTATATTATTGCCCAACAGTAGTTTTATACAACATTAGTTTAAAGTTACTGTAAACAAAAGGATAAGCCTCATCTGAAAGCTGGGAAACATAATTCAAGTGCAGGCCTAAAGTTACCATGAGTAATATATGAAGTTTAAAAAACAAGGGTTTGACTCAGCATTCAAATAAACTTTTAATAACCACAATGAACAAGTAGTTGACAAAAAGTCTGGCATCATTCCTTTATGAACTGAGAATTCAGTGAGCACTTTCTGAACTGAAAGCAGCTATTAATGATATTGTCTTTCATCCAGACAGTGTGAATATAAAGAGTCTGGAGAGGTGACAACATAGCTGATATCAGTGTAGTAAGAGAATTTTATTCACTGGAAAAATGCCAATTAAAAAACCCCACATACCACAAAGATATGTGACTTCAAAGATTTCAGGAAGAACCAATTTTTACAAGGACATTTTTTAAAGTTGTTTTCTGTAGCTTTGGTAGAAAAATTAATTTTCTTAGTCAAAGTTTCATAAAAGTTATTCCTCCTCAATATCTCTAGTGTTCTCCAGCTCCAGCCTTCACAATAAAAATGTTCCTTGGCATCTAACTACCTCAAAAGCAAACACAAAACACCCATCTTTAAACGCCCCTCAGGAGTGTCTATATATCCCTTCCCTGTTTTATCACTAGTCTCACTACCTAAAGCTGTTGGTTTAAAGCTGTCCTTCTTCAATATGTCCCATATCTTGCTCCTGCCTCTGGATCACCACTGAATCTGCAGTCATTAAAACGCCTAGTGATCCTTGGTATTTCTAAATTTTAGAACCACTACTGTCCTTAACCTTCACCAACAATCAGACCCTTCACTTTTTTATGCCCCTCCTTCAGTGACCTATTCCACACTAACTATCCCCATTCATTATCCAAATGTCAGCTTACACTTCTGATTGACCACAGATACCTTCTGATACCTCTCTTAGATTTGAAAAAGATCATCACTTGGCTTCTTGTCATGCTGCCATTCACATGTGGGTAGTGCTCCCCAATACCACCCACAAAGTTATCTCACGAACTTCTCCAAGGCTCCAAGGGCTATGCTGCCAGTAAAATGCTCTGAATATCATGTTAACCAATATTAATTTATTGTTCTCTTAGGCTCCTTATCTCTTATTCCTTATTTTGCCTCTTCTGTGTACTGATGCTGCAAACTTTAAAACCACCTTTCTACTCTTTATAACTGGGATACTGCACAGTACAAGTTGTATAAGTGGTACTTTCTCACTACAGTGAATAGCAATATAGTACTGCACAGTAAAACCAATTAAAAAAAAGGACCTTCAGCAGGGAGAATTTGAGTTCAGCTTTCAGAAAAACCCACATCCCACTGGAATTCAGATACCTGCATTGAGTTTTGACTCGCATCCACATTGCAACAGCAGAAAAGAATTTCATAAATGGGAAAATTACTTCATACAAGTACTCCTAGAGAATTAAAGCCAAAAGCATTCATTACACATGTTCCAAAATAATATATTGTTCATTCTCACCCTTCCCCTTTAAGAAATATGCAAGAGTTGAAGTAAAACACAAAAAAAAAAATAGTGTGAGACAAAGATCGTGAGAGAGGTTATTCTCATAGTACTTTTGATCTGGCTGACACAGAGAGGTAATAAAAATTCATAAGACAACTGTTCTTGCTCAACTTCCAGGGCAAAAACATCTGGCCAAAGCTGACTCAACCTTGACAGTTTTTAAACCCCAGTGACCCATTTCTTTGTAACCAAAGGTATTGTGAAGTATTCACAGAAATGCACACATTTCCCAGTGGGTTTTGGTGTAGCTTAATCACTGTAGTATGGTAAGAAAGACAAAAGTTGGAGCAATCCTGGATACCAAGAACAAACAAAAAAACCCATTCAAATGACCACAGGAAGAGGTAAAACTTTCCCATTTGTAATAAACACATTTATATAGCTGTGCATGCTCACCATCTTTGCCTTGCAGTCTCAGTATTAGAACTGGCAGACAATGTTAGTGACAAAAATAGGCAATTTTAAAAAGTGGCATTTTTGCTATACAAATAAAGGGAGCAAAGAAAGCAAAAGCAACTGTTTTGCAAAAGCAAAAGCCACTGTCTCGAGAAAAGGGTGCAGGAGATGGGAATTTCAGAAGTGCACATGTGGAATGTTTTTGTAACACACCTTAACTGACTAATTATACTACACATGCCAAACCTCTACATTTCCTAAGAAAATAAACATATGTTCCATGTATACCTGTGTTTACAATCTACGGGATCAATGTCTTGGCAGCACCTGATAGAGGCAATTTTATTACTGTACTACCCCAAGCTTTTATTACAGAAATAGTCCCATTCTACTACCTGCTGTATTAATACAGAATAAAAGAAATAAAATAAAGAAAACATTACTTTGGCAGAACTACTTTAGAAACCCTGGTGTATTTTAAGTTAATAAATCAAATGTACTCACAGCCATTTAGTTCATGCTATTGGTCAACATAAGTCATATTTTGCTCTGATCCTTAAGGCACTGAGCTAACTTCCCGGAGTTATTTTATCTAATGTTATTGTTCCACAAGCCAGTCTAAGAATCACAATAGCACAGCCAGAGTTTCAGAGATGCTGAGCATAGATAATTTTCACCTCCAGTATAATTATGAGAAGTTCATCCCATCTGATATTAAGCAATTTAGTCAAGACACTTAATATTAAGTTTCAAGTTCAATTTTAATTGAGCATCTCTGAAATTCTGATGAAATTCACTTCAGCTTCAATTAATCTATTTGATACCACTATAAATTAGGAACTAGTGCTACTCACACAGTCTGCACCAATAAGATTGCAACCAGAATCTCACATATTGACTGCATTTAAAACTGTTAGTGCTCTATTTCAAATATACATCAGTTTCCACTCTTTAGCCACAAAGACACACACATAGACATTCATATTTGCCCTATCTCATACAGCTATGAGCTTTCCTAACATTAGATTTATTTGATAAGGAAGGAAACTGAGAAAAAAATGATTTATAGCAGTATTTTTATATAGCACGTAAGTCACCCTATAAATACAATGGAAGTCCAAAGACTGCTACTGAGGGTAGAAAATGATGCAACATCCTCCAAAGTTTATACCAGGGACTAGAATCCATTTAATTTCTGAAGGATTTGAATTAGGCTGTTGGACTAGCCTCCAACTAACCTTTTATATATGGGGAAAGCAATAACACATAGCCAGCAGGTGCGGAGTTAGCACACACATTCTCTTTGGTATGCTTGTATTGAAGACTCCCACTGGATTTTTAGTGTTTAAAGCTACTGTGGATGAATTAGAATAACTGGGATCATCTTGGAGAGATACACCTAAAGTGTACAACTCTTCTCCAAGCACACTTAAGAATATATAAACTGTGAACAAAGCACAGAGCACAGAGAAAGAAAAACCTTTTTACTGGTAAGCTCTGTTCCTGTTATCATGAAACAGCCATGGGGACACATGCCAATTTGAGCTCACAAAAATTTTTGTTCTGTATTTGCAAATTTTTCTCTGGAAAAAACAAGCCACAATGGGAATCAATAACAAAATTCACAGTAACTCACACAACACACTCATACTTTTATTCCTTTGGTGTGCCCACTTTGTCATAGAATTACATGCAGCAACTGTTAATAGTTCTGTGAGGGCAAAAAGGATGCTCTGGAACTGAAATGTTTCCATGGGACAGCCAAGTGCAGGATGATTTCTGAAGTGACTGACAGTTTCTTACAGAAGCTATCACTAATGCCAGTAAAGAGAAGAAACCAATTACCTAATAAATATTTACATCCATTTTTTTTCTACTTCTTTCAGCTTGCATTCTAGAGTTGAATACTTCAAACATTTGTTCAAGATCCAATAAATTAAAATTTAGTAAATATGTGAGAATAAGATATTGTTAATGTTCCCAAGTGTGGTTATGTGGATCTTTCTAGACACAGATTCAAAATACAGAAATTATGCAGTAATTAGCTACTGTTCAAAGTTCTAAGCACTATTCACAACAAATACAGTTTGAAATATAAACGCTAAAGATTATCAGAAAATACACAGTCTGTGACTGTCTGGACACAGCCCTGAGTATCCAGCTCCAGATGGCTCTGCACGAGCAGCAGGTTGAACCAGATGACCTCCAGAGTTCCAACCTCAGCCATTCTGTGGTTCAGTAATTCTGTGAATCTGTGTGCTCAGAAGTGGTTATAGAAGTACCTATATTTTGTTTGGAAATTTAACATTTTGAAGAAGTCCCTCTTTGAGAGGCCAAATATTAAAGACATAATTTATTAATAGCTACACACATCTAATTTTATCTACACAATCACAAGGACGTTAAAGGTCATCTCCCTCACCGTAGCAGGATTGAGGCACTTTTAAAACTGACAGCACCTATGAGTAGGTAACATCATGTGTGCCTTATTTTGTATCCCTCTTCTCCATTCCTTGAATGTTTCAAGTCTTTTGGAGCTAGGGTCGAGGATTTTAGGAGTTAGTAGACACACCTAGTGAAGTCTTTTCACACCAAGTTGGACACTGAACAAATAAATTCCTACACAAAGCAGGAATATGTTAATAAAGATGGCTGAAGGCAGAAAGGAGGGTATTTAAATAATCACATTTAGGTGCCTATGTGAGAGGAGGATGGTTTGCATTTACAGTATATGAAAAGAGATCTCTCTCCCCAGTGACTAGGAAAGATTCTAGCAGATAACCCTTCTAGCTTAGCATTCATCCCCCTCTAACTGATGAGCTTGACACCTCTATTTGTTCATTGCTTACATTCAAATGTTGAGAAAACACTCCCTGACCACACAAATCAGGACATTTGGGATGTCATCATAGATGAAAATCTCAGAAGGAGAACAGATAACCTTTAAATAGAGAGGCAAACAAATAAGACTTAAATGTCATATGCACAGCAAGAACACGCATTCTGAAACAGAACACAGAGGATTTCACCAGAGCTTTGTGAAATGTCAGTAAGACTTCCCTGCATCCTTGGGAAATGCTGCTATCTGCCACTGCTTCTCAACACTCTATTTTCTGCACTGATCTCTAAAGGTCCCTTCCAACCCAAGCTATTCTATGAGTCTGTGATTTGGTTCAAAATGACGGTTTGTAGTCAAATGCTAACTAAATGCTGCTACCTTTTTTTGATTTGGTCCTTTCTGGCTGTCCTGGTTTACAACAGAAACACGTGCCCACAGTTTTCTTTACGCATAGTCAGGAAGGAATCAGTCAGGCAGAAGTAGATAAAGAAGACTGATGGATTCCATTTAACCTACTGTAAGACAGACATATAAGGCAACCTATTTTGCTAACAAAGCAAAATCAGATCTTCAAGAGAATTTATTTCTCTCTTTCTAAGCAATAGTGAAGCAGAAAAATTACTCAGGTTGAATAAAATGTTATCATAAGAAAAATATTTAAAAGAAAACCTGAAGGTTTCTAGGAAACCCTAAATAAATTTAGGCCAAAAATTGGAAGATTATATCTTGGAAGACCCTTTAATTAGGAAGTAGGAGGGACAAGAAACCTAGTTGGTTTTACTGAAATTCTTGTAAAACATTAAATGAAATGGCTGTCTGAACAGCAGAGCCTGGTTCCAGTCACCCAGAGGTTCCAGATCTCAGATTTCCAATTTTATTTGTCTGATTGCTGCCCTAAGACCAGCAAAAGCTATGTTGATGAGACTATATATAGCTCATATTAAAAATAATAATTTCTCCACACAATTTATGATCAGAAATCAATTTCTGCCTACAACATCCACCAGGGAAATTGAAACTAATGATCAATTAACCCCTCACTAGCTATTATATTACTCATTCAAGAAGCACAGGACAAATACATACTTTTTAAAATTCTCTTTTGGCAATAAAAATATAAGATCACATCAAACCACAGCAAAAGGAAACCTAAAGGACAGGAAGGGGAAAAGAGGTGTTCAGATGCACACATCCAAGAATTCTTCAGAGGAAGGCAAAATTAGGGAGTTCTATGTGGAAAAACTGACACCTGCTAAGAAATTCAAAAATTCTAGAAATGCAACACAAACTACACAGCAGATAAACCAGGGAACTACTGAAACCCCTTAATTTACATGCAGACCAAGGTCTTTGCTTTGGATTTATAAATGTTCTCCTCAAGAAAATACATTTTAAAAGTATTACTGTGAACGAGACAACTCCATGTAAATTAAACCAGTTTCACTGACTCTCAACATCAGCCCTGTCTGAGACTTGGTAATTTGTGTTTTTCAATGTACAAGAGGCTTCTTTAGACAAAGCCAAGTCTCGCAGCACCAAAATTCTGTAGGAAAGACTGTCTGAATGGCATTTCCATCAAAGACAGAACAGAAGTCCCAGAAAACTTCCAAGAAAGCCTGGTCTCTGGAGGCTTCCAGACCAGTTTTACTCATGTCAAAAGCAGGCAATACATTTTTGAGAAGCATCACAGAATCATTCTATGGCTTTCTCAGAAGCACAGATGCTTCTTGAAAAATCAGTGACAGAACACAAGTGCAAGAAAACTTTCAAGTGTTGTTCATCTCAGAAGTAGGCAATACATTTTCCAGAAGCCTCATAGAATCAGAGAGCCATAGAATGATTCTGTGACACTTCTCAAAAAAATAAAGGCAAAACGTAAGTGCCAGAAAACTTCCAAGAAAGCCAATTTTTCCTACAAGCCACACAGTACAATCTCATCTCTTCATCTAGGGCAATGATACTACTGGACTAACCTGAGATATGAATCTAGAACATTAAAAACTTTTTCATCAGGAGTTCAAATTGACTTGACATTATATGACTTTTATGGTATAAAGAAAAATTCTTTTTTCTTTTTTTAATCCAGATACAGAAAGTTTGCACACAGTGGGTACATGCAGTGACATAGTCAACATACATATAGATTGTAAAATACACATTTGCAATTTAATTACATCATCTGCTTCCTTCCTAATAAGAAGGAAGAGACAGGAAGCAAAGGAATACGTAAGATGGTTGTGGGTTTGGCATCTTCTACTGACGCAGCTTACCTTGTACAATAACCTGGGGATTGCATACTTCACATGCCATATAAACATTCAAATATTTACTTGTTCTGTAGATTACAAGTTATCATTTATTATCTACCAGTTTTACTTACTCTAGCCACACTTATTTATGGACTATATTACTGGATATGCTCTAAGGTATGTCTCTCTATTGAAAGGAATTTGAACTGGATTTATAGTGAAAAACACACCATCCTTCTTGTAGTTCCGGAAATACAAACAGTAGTTCTTGGCAAGACGTATCCTGAGTTTTTCACCCTCTTTCTGGGGTTGTCTACTATATTTTCTCTTCTATCTGTATTCAGTGGAATATTTTATCCTGTACATTTCCAGAAGTGTTACAATTTTACTTCCAGGATAATTAAAAAAAAAAAAATAAATCTTTTTGTAACACTGACATGTCTGGAAACCCTTATATCTGTCCAAAACAAGCCACCACCTCTGTATCCACAGTATGTGCTATGACAGATAGAGAAAAAGGTTTAGAACTAAAATACAGCAAAAGCTCCATAAAAAACACTGAGATTTTTAAGTCCTACTGATAGCAGGTATCTAAAGTTATTACTCTGACAGCTGTGACTTCACTAAGCATCCCTTCCAACATGGAGCTCAGAGTTTGTGTCAACCCCCAGAACCATGAATGTTGCGGTGATTGCCATCAGAAAACAAGCACTGTATTTCCTTGACTATAAATGAACAGGGAGCAAATAAATGGAGGAAAAGTAATCAGCACTGAAAATGCACAGAGTAAAACTCTAAAAGTGCCCCATCCCTATTCTGCAATAGGTTTGTCACCAGTGGTGAGAAACCCTAATGCTGTGTCAGTGAAATGGCCGCTGTGGCTCTCTAGAAACTGACTGCTGGATTTGATGTTTCCCTGTTGGTGCAGCCAACATTCTTAATTCTTCACAGGAAGTCTTTCTGCATATATTCTTTACTGTACAGTCAAAGAAGCATGAACCTTCTGTTTTTCAGTGCGAAAATATTGAAATTCCATATTGGTTCTCGGACCTCCATCAGTAGATAGAAAAGCTGAACACAATAATCTCTTCTTTTGAGTTCAAGCAAGATGCCAGTTGGAATTTATTTTAAAGTTCAAAACAGCATAATGATGTAAAATGGCAATCTAACCTCTTCACAAAAGGACTGGTCTCTAAAATGCTTAGAATAACATAAGATTTGGGTCACTTGGGGTGAAGTTTTAGCTTCACTAAAAGACAAAAAGAATTTTCCAAGTGACTTCAAAGTGGTCTGGATTTCATTCCTTATACGCTTCAGATACTTTTTTCAGAGGAGGAAAAAGCTGTTGAAGTGTAAAAAAATATGATTTAGTTAACTTTCAAATGCACCAAGAGGCTGGAAGTATACCAATTCTTAAGTTGCAAATGGGAAGAAAACCTTTGAAATGTCACTTTAAAGAGAATACCCAGGCTTTTTATTAAAGGGTCTTATTTGGCAACAACAAATTGTAGCATGCCTTCCCATTCCTCATTCTCCTCTTATAAATTTTATTTATTGCCATTACTGCAAAGTGTTCTATAATTGGCTTCTGGCACAGATGGGTGGAAAGAGAAAAGTCTTTCCAATCTGATTCAAAATAGGTTTTACTTTGTAAAACACACATGCAAAGAGTGAAAGATTATCTCTTTGCTCCCTAGTAGTTATACAAACCATTTAGACATTTTAGCACAGGCAGACTTTAAACCTGCAACTTCTGAAGTTGTTTTTATAACCTATCTGTGTGATTCAGGGTTGGGGTAATTTTCTTCATATTTATTGGACAGGATAGCTTTCTCCTCATGGATTTTGGCTGAGCAACTAGAGTGTTCCTTTCAAGAAGTATGCTTTGAATGAAACTTGCCTCTCACCTAAGAGGTGCAGTCACAAATAAAATAACTTTAGTACTTGATAGTCTGAATTAACAGCTGAATACCAGGCATGCTGACAAGGCACAAATCTGTGGTTCTATTTCAGCATCTATTCAGAAACCACACGGAAGGAATTAAATAAATATAAGCATAGAAAGACATAGTAGTGTAACATCATAACAAATACAAATAACAAGAAATAAAAAATAAAGAAAAGTTACAGCTTCTCCTTCTGTTTGGACAATGTCTTCCAGAGTCAAAGAACTTTTTCAAATGAATTGATCACAGTGTAAATGGCCAAGCTGAGAACTGTCAGCATTGTCATGTAGTCTTCACCAAAGTACATACTGATTGGACTTCAGGCTAACCAGGACAGTGCTCACACAAGATAATAAGAAAGAAAAAATACAAAAAGTCAAACTGTTCTAAACAGGAAGCTAAAAGCAATTAACTGAAACATCAGTTTATTTCAATTTTTCCTCCTGTCTATAAAGGTTAAGCTTTAGCAACTGCCAGCACACAACAATTAACAGTATCAGCTACTTCCCAAAACAGAAGTACCGTCCAGTTTTAACATAAAAATAACTGAAAACTTTCTTGAGTTTTATAACACTTCAGAGTCATAGCCACCAGCTGACATACATTTTCTACATTACCTGCTCACCACTGGCAACTCCTCTCTACAAAGACAGACTGCCCAAGGTTCCCTTTCATTTGTTTCAGACCAACTTAGCTGTGCTCGTTTAACACCCAAGTGCAAGAAGGTATTATTATCAACAGGTGGACTTGGCATGAAGAGATTTAGGAATGCATACAATATTTCTTCTCCTAACAGAGCTTTAGGAGAGGGATACGTTCAGCTTCTGATTGGTGACAAGCAATGGATGGGTAGCACCATCTGAAATCTGGGAAACTACATTCAGAAGATGCCTGTTTGTGGCTTGCTTTGAACTAGGAGAGAAGAACTATTTTACTTCAAAGCAATCAGAGAGCAGATTCTGTATACCAGTTCCTCCTACTGAAACCCCAAAAGAATACCACAAACTTGCAGAAATGTTCCCATTTCTGTACAAAGACATTTTTTAATAGTGCCAGCCATTTTGAAAGCTTAGTACCAGCTTGTTTTTATTAGGTGGTTGAAAACACTGGACTCAATAATTTTAAAATAAAAAATACTACAATCCTTTCTTTAAAAAAACCCCACAGGACTGCCAGAGAGAATTTCACATGCATCTACAGTGATGTTATTTACAAAGAGTGCATCTTTAAAAAAAATATTGATAGTTTTATTTCCTCCGGATGTTTGTGAGTACACAGAGGAGAGAAATAAATATGTTTAATGAAAGATCTGGTTAAATTGACAGTCTTTTGAACAATTTCCAGGATAAACACAGTCCATGAATATTTCTCTGAGTATGGTTTGTTATAAACAAAGAAAATGTCAACAGACACCCCCCCCAATCCTTCAGATAAATGCAATGCATATCATGAGATGTCCTATCTTCCAAAACAGAACAAGGGTCTTTGTTAGAGTTTTGGGTCCATCTCAGCTCTTCATTACTCAAAGTTAATCTCAAGGGCTAAGTTTTCAAAACTCTAGCAGAAAGAAGTAAGCTTAAACCCTTAACAAGAAGTATAGTCCTCTAGAAACAGGTGGCCTGAACAAGGTACTACAAATAAGCCACAAGGAATGTGTGTAATGAACATTTTTTCAGAAGTGCATGATGTCTAAGCTTAATCAAAATGAACAATGGTACCTCTTGCAGCAGTACATCAGCAATCAGGGTGGAGTGATACTCCAGTATCACTATACTTATATAGTAAGTATACTGAAATAAAAATCTTAAAATACAGAGTTCAGTACAATATTCTAGCCTGTAGAATACTGTAGGTCATGATAGGGCGCATAATCAAGTGAAGTCAGGAAAATATTATAAACACAAGTATGCATAAGCAAATTAAAGAATAAGAAAGCACAAGAGAGAGTTGTTTTCTTTAAGATCCTTCCCAAGATGGTGACTGACTGATGTCATCTCTTGTTCAGCAAGGCAAATGGTGCTAACCTCAGCTAGGGTAAATATTAGAGCCAAAGAGTGCTCTGTGTAACCCCCTCTATTTATCTGCATTTACAACTGTTCTGAGCATGTTTTCCATAAAGGAATGTCGGGATTTCTATAAGAAATCCAAGTACCCCACCAGGCCTATGTTTTTTCACATAAATGGCTTGACAGTGGTTAAATAAAAGACCAAAAATTCCTACACTATACCAGAAGAAATAATAAAAAAAGAGTTTATTTAATATCATTTCACATCCAAAGTCATAAGTAAAAAGGAGACTGTCTCTGAAAGAATTATTCACCTGCCCACCTGAGCACATGAGATGCTCAGTCAAGTACAGTGTTAGTTGACAGAACCATCAGGTGGCAAGTGAGGGCAAGGTGTGCTATAATGGGACAAACTTATACAGAGAGATATCCTGAACCTGAGTCTTATCCTTTTGATGCAAATTGCCAAATGCATCTGTTCAAACTAGCATTTCTTTATGTACCAAGTCATACCAGCCCTCCAGGGCAGCAGGAATTAAACTCTCAGTTCCTACTCACCACTAAGAAAACCCTTAAACTTTGTTTCATGTAGAGACACCTCGTTAGGGCTGGGAACTTAAATCTACAAGGTAGCATTATAATAAGTACTGATTAATTTAAAAAAAAATTAGGAACACAACAATTGAGAATTTGAACCCTTTAGAAAATTGCAGAGATGAGGCATCTGACTATCTGGAGGCAGCAATTATTGTTACTATCTCTAGCAAGTACTTGGCCCAGACATGTCTATTAATACCAGACTTATTAGGTCTTGACAGCTTATAGGACATCTGTTTGTTTCATTTCCCTTTAGTCTCGCCAAATGCTAGCAGCAAAAATCCTACAAACTTTTCCCCCTACTTCTGCATAACTTGAAAGTCTTTTTTGCACCTATGAATTTTTGCAATAAATGAGATCTTCTAGTGTTCTGTATCTGATATATATATATCTCTGTACAGGCATGTATTCAAACAACTGCAAAGATGGGTAAATTTCTTTAATCTTAGGACATTTATCTAGGAATAAAGATGCAGTTAGTGGAGCTAACAAACAGATTTATTTTTAAATCTATTTAGAAAAGGCTGCAGAAACCAAAATATCTCAGCAGAAGTTTTTCCACAAGTAACTCCCTCAAGTATTTCAGTATCTTGCAAAATTTCAAGAAAGCGCTACAAAATTACAGAAAATAATATTGAGGCTTTTGCTACAGCTTTCCCCATTTTTCTAAAAGTCAGCACACAGATCCCAATCTAGGCAAAGTTCAATCTAAGGTATAAAGTAAAGCTTCTAAGCTAAGTTAGAAGCAGATTCTTGCAGATTTTTAGTCCCTCTTGCATTTTGCTGGACTCTAGACCTAAATCCGAAAGGTATTTCTGTCCTATGTTGTTCACAATTCTTGAAAAGCTTATATTGTTCTTGGCCATTATTTCCAAAGCAATAGTACAAGTGAGGTTTAAATTTAAAATAAAAAAAAAAAAAAAAAAAAAAAAAAAAAAAAAAAAAAAAAAAAAAAAAAAAAAAAAAAAAAAAAAAAAAAAAAAAAAAAAAAAAAAAAAAAGGAGATAACTACTTGTATATTATAAATCAACCACAGGTAGTTGTTGATGCTTTGATCCAGATATTTTGCTAGGAGTATATGCCAAACAGCTAAACTATTTTATTTACAAGAATCCAGCTTTGCCCACTCATTTGATTTTCATGTGGCTCTATAAATAATGTTTAAATTTTTAAAATAACTTTATCTCTGATTATAAACTTCATGTGAACAATATAATTTCATACGTATACATTATTTGTAATTATTTTTTAAAAAGCCCTCACTCAAGCTGTAGGGGCCATTCAGAGTGTCAATACAAAGTATTTTTATTTCAGTTTAAATCTTGTTTGGATGTAGATGTCTTTAAGTATTTTCATTCTGAGGAACCTCATTTCTAGTAAGAATGTTTCAGATTACAAATTATTTCAGCATCGAAATTTGATTTTGAACTTCTTTTCAACACTTATTTTCAGCCACTAGCAAATTAAAAATCATAAAAAATTCAGGATGTACTAAAAAAAAATTTTAACAAGCAGAAAAAGCTTTTGCAGAAAACTGCAGCAGCTGCCCAGTTTCAAGCATATTTTGGGATACATGCACACGATGGAATGGCTCCCTTCAAAGTATAATGATGTGAGTAGGAAACAACGACACCATTTATGACCATTTCTTTGCAATACAAATAAATATATTTCCCTTTCCAACAAGAGATTTACACTTACTTATGCCAGTTTAGCATCTGATCTCACAGTGTTGTAAGAGATCCACAAAATATCTTTGATTTCAGTGGCTCTGAAGTAAATAACACGACCACAACTTTGACATGTATGTTTTCAGCATCTGGTTCACAACAATATTCATGTTTTTTACTATATTCATAATGCACTTTTCTAAATAGCTAGAGAGGTTTCATCACCCAAAAGAGAACATTACATTCCCACCATCTTAGATCTAAGTTTTAGCTTTATACCATTTACTTACGGGTTAGAAAACATGAGTTTTACATCCATAAGTAAGTGGAAAGCATTTTTCCAGATATTATTCCCTAGGATAGTATGATGCAAATTATAAGCTTCTATTAGCATGCATTTATTGTTTGTATTTTTTCACTTACTTCCTGAGTAGTTAAATTGAATAGCACATTAAATCAATTAAGCCTTGTTGAAAATTTGTGACTAGGATAACTAGCAGTTAAAAATTAAAAATCTGAGCTTACTGTTTCTTTTACCTAAAATATATGATTTTATTTAATTACTGACAACAGCTTGGTTTTGGCTGTATTCATAAGAATTATCATGGAAAGCTAATATCATTATTCATCTGACAGTGCTCAGGAATTGCATAGGTCTCAAATATTTTTTTTTAATCTATTAAAACAGAATAGTCTAACAGTTTGACACAAAGGACTTTTTGTAGACTTAGTTTTGTATGTTATTTATGACAAAAATCCAACATTATAAAATGAAAACCCTTATAAGTATAGTGAAATATCAGACAGGAAAGGGAGACTGACAAGAATATCTCTTGTTCCTTCTTCATTTCACATTCAGAACAATCTGTAAGTATTAACTGTGACAAGGATAATAATTTAAAAAAAAAAAAGTAATACATGTGTAGTATTATGTGCTGGCATATTTTAACAGAATGATTAATTAATCTTTCCATAATTTCCCTTTATTTGAGAGGACACAGATTAATTCACAGTGGCTTGACACATGGAAATCATCTCAGTTTCAAGTTATTTTAGAAGGCAAAGTAAGATTGCTGTTTCCAGAGAAAGAAATATTTCTATCCAAAGACAGCAGAACTGAGTTGGACCTTTTGTCTAGGATACTTGGAGTAAGACACATAAAATCATTCCCTCTTCTCTATCCAGCACACCCTCCCTCTATCAGGAGGCAGTAAGGGCTGGCCAGCAGCCAAGGGGGATGCCAGAGATGGCAGAGCAGGGCCTGGCCAACCAGAGGCTTAACAACCTCCCACTTTGCTTCCCTGTCTGTCTGTCCTCACCACACCAAACCCCAGCACTGTGACTGGGATTAAGGGGAAAATAAGAAAATTCAACCATTCAGTGTTCAGTGTATGAAGAAATGGGCACAGTCCCAGCTGTCGGAGAAACTATAGGAGCTCATCAACAGCGTGTGGCAAAAGGATCAGTAAAAGGATAAATGTTGATGAGCACTGCAGGTGCCCAGTGCCTACCAGTCACATGTGGAAGAGATGAGTAATTCTCATTAGAAAGAATATAGAAAAAGAGATAAGGCTCTCTATGAAAAGGTTGGGATGGAAGAGGAATGAAAGCAGCCAAGGTTAATTGGCTCCCAACCCTCTGAATCTTCAGTTCAAGTTCAGATTTCTTGACAATTCCAAAACTTATTAACACAGCCAAGTACCAGTAAAAGCACTTATTCCACATACTGTTTAACTTCAAGAGACACAGAACAATCCCAGTGGTAAAATGGGCCCCACGGCACTTTCACTGTACAGGAGAATTTTTTGATATTGAATCCTGTTGAATCAATCCACAATATTTTTATTGAAATCATCCAAAATATCACTCTGGATTATGTCTCTGAGGAAAATGCAGTATTTCAAAATAGGTCCTTAATATGAATATGTTATTATTCATTGTGGATCTATATATGACTTTTGAGAAGTTCCTGGGTTATGGTAGTTTTATATTAGTCATATAGAAAATGTAGGATCTAGTCTAGTAAGAAGGTTTAGTAACACATTTTCCTGGATTTTTTTTCATGAGATTACTGATATTTCTTTACTGAATGAACTGAAAAACAACTAAACAAAAAACCAACAACCCACAAAACATGTCTTTTGGTACCAACTGCAAAGAACTAACTGGAGGCCCTAGCATAAGGACTTTCATTTTTCTCTCGATAGATTAACATTCATGCTTGATTTTTCTCATCTACATAAAGGGAGGTAAAAGTCGTTGCAATGGAAATCCATGCCACAGCAAGGCCATGACAATATATGACAGCACATGATACCAACCCTATAGCCACAAATACAGTCATGTCCCAACACAGCCCTTCCTTCTAAACATGAGATAGAGCCCCCTGCACTGCTAAAATGAGCAGACAGAATACTTTCATGCATGAACATAAATATAAAAGGATCATTCTTCGATAGTTGGGCAACTTTTCATCACCAAAATCTAAAGCACTGCCTGTTCCTTCTTTCTCAAGTATCACATGCCCCAGATTTTTCTACACAGTCCGTCTTGATGCAATTGAAGTTACCTAAATCTGTGCTTTGGTTTCCAATAAATAATGTTTTTCTTGATCCCAGAAAGGAATGGTGAGCTTTTTCCAGACACCTTGGTCATTTGAAAAATCTTTATCTTAAAATTGCATTGCAGAGATTTCCTTACATCTGCAAAAACATGCAGAAGTCTGTAGATCTATCACTTAATTATAAGTCTGTAAAGAGGCCTGCACATGTTATTTACAGTAAGATAAGATGTGGAATAGTATATGCTAACCACTTAATACTGAATAATATAATAAAGAGACTTTATCAAAGTAAATGCACAAACAGCTTATTTCAACTTAGCTTTAGTCAGGCTAACAAAAAATTGGATAACTTAGGAGCATTAGAAAGAAGCGAGATGAGCCAGCGTTTTCTATGAAAAACAGTTTCACTGCAGAATAGCCAATAGAAATAATTTTAACCTTATTTAGATTAAGATTAAATGGTATTCTAATATCTCACTATCTTATCTAGATAATTTTATTAGTGCTTAAGATAATAAAAGACATATCTGGCAGCAGAAGAGCATTCCTCTATCACAGAACGTGTGTTCTGCACAGGCTCCCATCTACAAATGCAAATTGAAACTTACTTTTTAAGTTTGGAAGATTTTCTAATCTAATACATTCTCTTCCTCTTAGTGTTCTGTAAATCAGTTTTTAGTTTGCCTTTATATCTGTTTTTCCTTCCTCCAGTTTTTTCTTTAGTGTGCTAATAACCTCTCAGTGCATAATTTCACTCATTTCATGATTATGTCACAGGCATCTTCAGTGACATATTGCTATTTTATCGTTCTTTATGTATATATTTTACTGCATATTTAGGGTTTTATGTGAAAATATTTTTATGTGTTACCATTGAAGACTGGTCTTTTTGGAGCAGGTTGAACTGCCTTAGCTCACAGCTAGTTTCAGGGTTGTCTGAAACAATGGGGATGAAGAATGAGAACCAATGAATATCCCCAAATGCTCCCTACAGTGAATCGTTTTGTTGTCTTGGTCCCAAAAGAGAGGAAGAAAATAATTTCTTCATAGAGCTAACACTAAAAAAATACATATTTGATAAATATTTCAATAAACATCACACATGTTTTGGACAATATCCAACTTGCCACAGAATATTAACTTACCAGTACTCCTTTCTTTTTGTTTTGGTTTGGTTTTTTGTAGTTCATGCTCAATTCCATTTCCAACATAAACAACATAACTTGAAGAATTTTGAACACCATCATTCTAGAGCTCAAGTCAAAATACTCTTGACAAAATGGAAGTTTCATCTGAATTGCAGAATCCCAGAACTGCAGACTTCTAATATTGGAAGGGACCCTTAGAAACTTCTCCTTAGAGCCCAGACACCTCAAGCATTTACTCGGGACTGCGTCCAGATGGGGTTTGAATATCTCCAAGGATGGAGATCCTCTGAGCTCTCTGGACAGCCTGTTTCACTCTTTAATCATCCTCACAGTGAAAATGGTTTTCCCTATGATAGCGTTTAATTTCTTGCATTTCAGTTTGTGTTCTGTGCCTCCTCTTCTGTCACTGAGCACCACGGAGAAGAGTCTGGTTTGCTCTTCTGTACCTCCTCCCACCAGGTGTTTGCCACATTGCTAAGATCCAGCCTATGCCTTCTCTTCTCAAGGCTGAACAGTCTCAGCTTTCTCAGCCTCTCCTCATATTACAGATGCTAAAACCCCCTAATCATTGTTCTAGCCCTTTCCTTGACTTGCTCCATGTCTCTAAGTCCATATTTTTCTTGGCACAGCATTCCAGATGTGTCTAATCAG
Source organism: Empidonax traillii (assembly GCF_003031625.1). Classification (NCBI taxonomy): domain Eukaryota; kingdom Metazoa; phylum Chordata; class Aves; order Passeriformes; family Tyrannidae; genus Empidonax; species Empidonax traillii. The sequence continues at coordinate 58,684 of NW_020955486.1, read as the reverse complement.
TGCTGAGTAGAGGTGTAGGGTCACCTCCCTTGACCTGCTGGCAATACTCTGCCTCATGCAGCTGCAGATCACATGGTCCTCTTTTGTTGCAAGGGCACATTGCTGGTTCATGGACAACTTGTTGTCCATCAGGAAATCCAGGTCCTTTTCTCTCAACTCCTTTCCATGAGTAACCTTTCCATGAGTAGCCTTGCAATGGCATTGGCCAACTCCCTCAGGACTCATGGGTGCGCTCCTACCAGGTTCTATGAACAAGAGCTCGAAATTTAGGGTTTCCACCTATGGAAATGGAGAACAACAAAATTGTCTCTCCCAGCAAAGCTTTCCTGAAATGTTCTCAGTCTATTGCATTTAACACAGTAGACAAATGCTCCCCAGAGGAAGCTAAAATGCTCAGTTATTGAAGGGAATTAACAATACATGTTGTTATTTCTCCAGTCTGCACACTAAAGGACTGGAAAGGTCACTTCTTACACAAACTTTTCTACTGAGATTCTGCAAAATCTATAGACAACCAATCCACAGTTCCTGACTAATATTCCCATTTGGGGTGCCATAGCTCCTGCAGTTGCTCCTATTTAAATGTTTGCACCATGGTCAATTTTGTCCTTAAAACTTCAATCTTTTTTTCCCTTGTGATTCTATCACAGCTTCCAGTTTCAAATTCCCATAGTCCAAAGGCAGAAATATTGCAGTAGTTTTAATACAAATACATTTCCAATTAGTAGGGTAAACTAATATAAAATTATTCTCACTATAATTCTCTTTGATTTTAAATTCATATTGTAAATTGCCAAAAATTTCTAGTACGATGAAGGAAACAGAAAAGAGAAAGAGAAAGGGGAAAAAGAGAGATGGAGGGAGGAAAGGAGTGAACAAGGAGGGAGAAAGATAACTTTGCCAGAAGAAGGATTTGTGCTAAGCATATAAAGAGAGTTATAGATATGCCATTAGTAGAGATACAATTTAAATAAAGCAGCTACTGGGAACACAGAAATTCTATGTAACAGAAGCAAATCACTGGTTTAATGATCATTAGAAATGATGAGCCCTAAGTTTCAATGAATTTATATTTTCTGGTAGGTACTCTCTTAACTGAGTTGTTCTAAATCAGCTGCATAGGTGCATCTCTTGTTGAAGAACTGATAATCTACACAAGATAGAAATATTATCTATGGTTTGGATGATTCTTCTCTTCCACAGAATCACAGAACATGCTGAGTTGGAAGGGACCCACAAGGATCATCGAGTCCAACCCTTAGCCCTGCACAGGACCATCCCCAAGAGTCACATCATGTGCCTTTTGCTCAATGAGATGCAACTCATGACCGAACTAGTGGCTCAGTAAAAGTTGAGAAACCTGCCCAACAAGTGTTTTTCAAACTAGCATTTTACTACAAGAAATTTTGGATTTACCGAGTTCTTATTCACTAAATCTAGATATTGAATCCAAAGTGAAACAGTTAATCACAGAATCACAAAATATGCCAAATTGGAAGGGACCCACAAGGATCATTCAGTCCAATTGTTCTTTGTGTTGTTTCTTATAAAAACTATATAAGAAATCTAGTGGAAGAATGCAGAATAATTGGATAATTATACCCTTTGCCATTAATAACTTCTGTATTTCTGAAAAGGTTACAGGTTGTAAGAACACCAACTGGCTGCCTGTGAAAATGCCAGTTATGGACAATGTCTGGTTTTGATTTTGGTCATTTGAATCTCAGGAATGCAATTTAGGACTCCATGATCTGATGAACATATGTTCTTAGTTCATACCAAATCTGAGGAGGTAAGTGGCTTAACAGGTAATACATTCAGTAAATGTCCATTCCAGTCAAATAAAATTAACTCCTCCAAACATTCCTGATCTTCTGCTATTGCCTCTTAGGTAGCTGTATAAAAGGTACTGAAGCTTTGGTTTAAATGGGTTAGTAACACCTGCAATAAAGTATTTCTTTCTAATAGCTGAAGGCTCCAGGAAAATTAATAGTTTTGCAAAATGCTGATAGCCTTCTTGACTCCAGCTGTAAAATCCAGGTAGCCTTAAAACTGAAGTGTAATGGGTTATGTTGTAATGAGATTAATATGTTACCCTTACTCTGAATCTGTGAAGTTATGCAAGACAAGCTAAGTAGTTTGCTGAAGGCACAAAACAGAAGAGGTCAGAGGAAACACTGTCACTGTGCTGAAACTGGTAGACAGAGTCCTCAGTCAAGAACTCTTCCAAAAAAGAATACACACATGGGATAGCAGTCTTACAGCAATGCTGAAAGTTTCTCTAATAGCTGAGAACATCTTGGTGTAAAGAACTGTTTTATTTCATTTTACTTTTCTTAGTAGCTGAGGTCATCTGGATTTGCAACTGCAGTTTCTGCATAATTCCTACATGGAACTTGCTTTTCCATGTTACTTTCCTGAACACAGTAAAAAAACCCTAGCAGGAACTATTAGATATAATTTTTGAATTCAACTTAGTTTAAGACAAGAATTCAAGTCAACTTTAGACACCTAAAAGGTTAAAGACAGAACAAAGGTCCAATTAAAAAATAAGCAACAGGTAATAATAATAAAGAACACAGAATGGAGCGATTCAGTAATTTCTAACAACTAATATTACTTATTGGGTCGGCAATAACAAAAGCATTCACAATTGTAACAAAGGCTCTCTTGAAACAGATTTTTAACACCATTGGCAAATTTGCTTATTTCTTTGAATTTATTCCATTTAAAAGTAAATATACTATGGAACTATAAATTGGAGGAACAAAAGTGTGTTTGAATGAGATCACAAATATAAATTTTCTTTCTTTTTGGTTTGCTCTTTTTATTTTTACAACTCTAGTTGTTTAGAAATAAAGGTCAAATGATCCCAGGAAAGGAATTGGGTCTTAACAATGTTTAGAGAACACACAAGAGACTTAAGAATTGCATTCAATAAAGGACTCCATAAAGTCCACGTGGTCTTTAACTACACTATTGCCAGCTCTTCAACAGTTTTTACAACAACTTACCATATAGGTGATTCTTGACAAAGCAAATCATTAATACTACACATCTATTACCAAAACGTAAAGGATTTAAATTACTTTTACTAATATATGGACAATTTAGTGGCTTATCAGTATTTATCAAACTTCAGGGCAACTTGAGATTTTGAGTTAAACGTTTCTACCCAATTTGCAAACAGTAGGCTCTTTGCGATTCCCAGTCTGAACACATACATTCTTTCAAAGATCTTGCGTTTTGACACTTAATTTAACTGAGATTACTTTCTAGAAGTAATAAAGTATTGCTAGTCCAGTCAATCCAGATGCTGGTTTTCCCTGTACATGATTTATCAGATGATTTTAAACATATTACAGAAGCATTCTTTTACCTAACTATGCAAGACTGATAAAGTTCAAAATAATTTCTTACATGATTTAGTGCCAGATATTTTAATTCTTCAGGCCACTAGCACTGGAATGATTCAACAAGGGACTCAAAATTTCTTAAACTTGCTACCATGAAGGGATTTTGAAACTCTTTCCAGTACAAGCTTCTCCCTGCGATACACTGGCATTTTTTTCATCATGAGAAAATATCCTTAGCTATAAGAGAGCTTTCCACTTTTCCTTCACAAGTTTTTTCACATCACTACCTTGACAGAAGAACAGTAATAGGAAACATAGGAATGACAGAAAATGCCACACTCTTATTACCATTGTAAACGAGACTAAGAGGTATTAGCAAGGTGTGTCTCGGATGGATCAAAGAAATTTTCACTCAGGAAGAGTCTCTATTTATGAATTAGGCATTTTGGAAACTCTCACATATGGAGTTTCACTGATTGTCTCATAAAGAGACTCTGATCCCAGCCAAATCTGGGGGAAACGCAATGCAAAAATGGTGTGTTTCATCAGCGGATTTTTTAACCCCCGTTTTGCTCTTGTCTCCTCTGCTGTCTGGTGGGATCAGACACAGAACCTTTCTGAGAATCCTGTGTGCTATTGGCAGGCAGCTATAGGAGCGGATTCCCAAGGCTGTGTCTTGGGTGAGTCCAGCAAAGTAGTTTTGCTCAGTTTCAGCCAGGAAATAGTTAAAAGAGCTCAGCGTTCCCCTGTGCCCGGGAGGCAGCCTTTGTGTTTAACATTGGCAGGGGCTCAGTTTGGGCTGGAGGTTTGTTTTAATTGGGGGAGGGGGCAGAGGAGAGGGGACGCTCCGACTTCTTCAGTCTGTCTCTTTCTTTCACTGATTTAGCGGAGGTGGAGATTTTCAATCCCACCCAGTCAGACGCAGGCAGGAGGATCTGGTAAGACTATCCCAGGAAAAGCCACTCGGAGGAAATTCTCAGAGGCAGCGGCAGCGGCGGCGGCGGCGGCTGCAGCCCCAGCATGAGGGTGAGCCCGGCGGGGAGGCGCGGCGGGGGGAAGTGCGCGGGATGCTGCGGGAACCCGAGCCCGAGCCCGCCCCGGGAACTGCCCGGCCCCGACCGCGGGCACCGCTCGGAAACGCCCCAGAGAGGGATTCGGTGCCGGCGGTGCATCTCTGTGTGTGAGAGTGGGGTGTGTGTGAGAGAGAGTGAGAGAGGACACGACACAGGCTCAGGGTAGCCCGAGGTAACTGTTATTAAGTGAAGTTTAACAATATATGGCTCTTGCCAGAGGCACGGGGAGCGCTTTTCCTTTGGCGGTACTGGAGGAGCAGCAGGAGCCTCCCCGGCAGCGCGGAGCGCTCCTGCCTTTGCCGGGCTGGGAACAGCCCGGAGGAGTCCCCCTTGTTCCCTTCAGTGCTTTCCTGCCCCTGCTTCAGTTCGTTTGCTCCTGTTCACATCTCAGCTGCTTTCAGGCTGATCCATCACTGATAACGTTTTAGCTCGTCTTTAATACTTGGAACAATTCCGTTTCCACTGCTATGGTCTCTCCTTGGTAAAGCTCGGCATGGGAATCTTTCTGGCTTGTTACCTCAGGCAAGTCAGGAATTTCGTGCTCTGCATCAGCGGCCGGTTCTGCAGCGCTGGAGGAGCACAGGCACAGCATATGCATGTGGTTCTCAGATTAACACAGCAACCTCACGGCAATACTAGATTACCTTATTGCAAAAAGTTACCACAGATCCTAGGATGTCACTCATATGAGGCAGTTTGCATGCAATTTTCTGTAACAAGACAAATACTTTGAAAATACACACAGAGGAATGAAGGACTGCTGGGAATACGTTAAAAAAAAATATATCCTTAGAAGTTTGTATATTAAAAACTTTCTAGTTTCGCTTCTAGGAGAGGTAAGAGATGGTAAATAGCAATTCTGTTCCAAGCTTCGCATGCTGGCTGCCTGATTTGCCATGCCACCACCATTGTCCATACGATACATACATCCCATTTTCACAAGAAGACGTCATAAATTAAGGAGGACACTAATTTAACTACTGAAACAGGGGGCTATGGGTTCTGTTCATAGCTGTATCGCATTTACTTGGGAAAGTCATTTAACAGTGATACAGTTTTCCCATTTGTAAATTGAGGAGTCATAGTAAATAACACAAGTGTTAATAGTTGCCTGAAAACAGTTACAGTCAAACATCTCTGCTAGTTTTGATTTAGAAATCTAAGGTGAATGCACTTGCATCGTGCTAACTGCTGCTGATTGTCCTGGGATACTGTTGTAACCAGCATTTAATAAAGAAGGATTTACTATTTAGTACATTCACCTTTAAAATCAAGTCCATAGGAACTCACAGATGGTCAAATCCTCATTTCAAATACACCAACACAAGGACTGTAAATGTGGAGCCCTGCTCTGTGAGGGATAACGCTCTACATGCCAGACAGGAATACTCTGGTTAACATGGCTTTTGCTGCTGTATATAGGTACACAAACACTTCACAGACCACACACAACAGAAGCCTTAATAGTAGTAAATATTTATACTGTGCCTGCTCCAGAAGTACTATCAGTAAATTGTCTCCCTCCTTCTCTGGTAAATTTCTTGCTATAAACTCTGACTTAACAGCCCCACAGGGAACGGAATTAGGATTCATTTATTTAAAAGGATCCTCCCAAATACTTCATGTGAGTCCCTAGAAGTCAGAAAGTTATAAATATTTTATTTTCTGCTCCTCTTTTGTCAGCATTGCAGCACTTTGCCTTGTTTTGCATACAGAAGCCATGTAAAAAAAAAAAAAAAAAAAATCTTTATATTAAACCGAGGCTTCAAGGAAATGGACCTGAGTGGCATCCTTGGTTTCACTGGATGAAGGTGTATCTACTCTATTCTAACCCCCACTCTGGCAGGGGTTACACACAGGCTGTCCCACTCACTGGTACAGAACGCTATGATGCTTCCTTTCCTAACTGGAAATGTCATGACTTGTTGCTTAGAATACTAAACCAGCATTTTTTATCTTTAACAGAGCTTTAATTTTTATAATTAGCTTCACTGTGCTTCAGTACTGCACACGAATTGCAATGACATTCAGGAACCAAGTGACACAGAAGTTTGAAGGACTTTTCCTGGCCAGAGGTGTACCTAGGTAGACCTAGACCTAGACTGTAAAAGTCTTCCTCCTAATATTTAGGGACTTTGGATCTGGTCCAAAGTTTGACTTGAAATCCCAAGTATTTTCAGTCTTCATTTGAAATCCAGTTAATAAGTCAGGTGAAAATAAGTAAAAGCTAATTGTTGCAATATATCAAAAATACTGAGAAAATTAACAGATTTGCTATCTTTAACTATTGATGCATTGCTGTCACCCTACTTTTTCAAGGATAAAAGAATATCTTCTTATTTTATCTAAAATATCATTCAGCAGCCTCCAAGGCAGGTCGACTATTCTTGCAAGACAGTATTTTAAAACTGAATTTCATCCACCTTATTTTTTTCCATCCATATCCAAATTCTGCATCAAGCTAAAAGGCTTTTATAAAATCTTATTTGTATAAGCTATCGATTACTTAAGGAATTTTTTGTGTTTGCCGTTTGTCAGACAGTTAATGGGGGTAATCTAGATTTCAGAGCAGTGCAGTGAGTGTAAACAGGTGTTTATACCTATTAGCTGCAGAGACTGAATATTCAAATATCTTTCTTAAGCGTGAAAAAGGGTTTGTTAGTCTACCTGTTGTATTTACTCTGTTTCTTTTTTTTTTCTACTTTTACTTACTGTTTCTCTCTGCAGGTGAAGAAGTGATAAGTATCTCACTGAAATACTGAAAAAAACCCCAAACCCCTGTTTGAATTCGCTCTTTGAGGACTTCAGAATGGAAGCCTTGTGTTTAAGAGTTTCCTTGCTGCTGCTGGTTCCCGGATTTGTCCTCAGTGACAGCTCTGACAGATACGATGCCAATCGGAGTGACTTGGAAAACCACCTTTCCACTTTCTCAGGGATCGAATCCAGCTTACTCCTCACCACCGTGCAGCCCCCTGTGTCCAACCAAACTGTCAAGTGCTCCCAGCAGACCAAGATTGCTGAAACTTTTAAATACATTAACACAGTGGTATCTTGTGCTATTTTCATCGTTGGAATGGTTGGGAATGCAACTCTGCTGAGGATCATTTACCAGAACAAGTGTATGAGGAATGGCCCGAACGCACTGATAGCCAGCCTCGCACTGGGAGACCTTATCTATATTGTCATCGATATCCCTATCATTGTGTACAAGGTAGGACAACCACACCGATGCATTCTAATTGCACTTTCCTTACAAGCACACTGTCTGTTCTCTGTGGTTACTTCTCTGTCTGTTTAGTGCCCTTTTGTCAATGAATAGTGCACTTAAGAGAAAATACAACTCCTTTTCGTTCTACAACACAAGCCTTGCTCTCAGGTCTCACCTCCATCAAGAAAAAGTGTATCTCCCGTTAAAGGTGAGGTAGCTCTCAGTTCTTAAACCAAGTGTGGCCTTGGGCATTTCACAGGAGCTCTTCATTTATTACAGCTACTAGAGCTAGCGAAAGAATTTATAAGGGAAGACTTTTTATAAACGGTTCTCCTCCTTGATGGACTAGCTGCTATTTTTGGAATATCTTACCCATACTTTGTATTTTGACAGAAAATACTCCCTGTGATATGCAGGCTTCGTGTTAAGGCTTTGTGGAGAGAGAATATGTCAGTTAAGTTGACCCTTAAGTTTTTCATTTAATAGTCATTAATAGCAGATTCTCAGAATTATTCCAGAGTTAGTAAAATCAATTTTATCACAGACCATTTTTGAAACATTAAATTTCATCTGGGTTTGTCAAAGTATAAAATGGCTCCTCAGCAATTCTTTTATCTGGTATAAATTTATCCTGTCCCAGTGTTTTGATATTCCACTTTAATTAAGCAAAACCATGAAGAAGTGTTTTTTCTGATGCAGCATATGTTTACTAATACAATTCAAGCCAGGACATGCTTGAATAAACAGAACTAAGTCCTTTTTTTAATATAGCTCACTGATATTAGCTTATCTTAGACAATCATCAAAGAATGTTGTAAGCTTGTATCTGTCTCTTTGTGGATTGTACACAGGTGCATAGCTGATAGGATATTAGACTCCTTTCTTTTCTCCATAAAAACATAATGTCCTTCTGTTACTAAATAGAACACTAAGTATTATAATTTTAAAAAAAACATTCTTCACAATTTTGGCCCTAAACGACTCTAAAGACTTCACTTTTATTTATATGGGCTTTAAATGAAACATTTTAATGCATAATTTTTTAATAACTAGTGTCTAGTGGTTTCAAATTGGATTTTAAAATTTAAGAAACAGTGAAGAATTTTGCATATATGTAACTATTGACATCATAACTGCATTATAACCCAGCTATTCATAGGACAAGATCATAAAATTTGAATTAATTAGTGGATCAAGAATATCTATATGCATATATTACATTTACACAGAGGCATATTATCTATGGTAAAATGCAGCACCTGATTCTGACCTTCCAGTAGTATCAATTACAGAGAAGTCTTTTATCTGGTTTTAGTATAATATGGATGTGAAACTAGGATAATGACTGTCAATAATAACATATGCGATTTAATGGAAATTCAGGTTTACACTTTTCCATATTCCACCTGGAAAATGAAATTACCGTAAATTGTTGATGAGATAGCAGGTCTCTGTAGAGTATTTGGAATTAACTACTTGTTGAGAAAGATTAGTGCCTGCCTGATTAGAGATTCACCCATCCTCCATAGCTGTGTGAATGCCTAATGGGACATGGGATTGGGGTTCTTGCCTGGACTCATCACCTACACAAGGCCAGGCTGGATGGGGCTTTGAGCAGCCTGGCCTGGTGGGAGGTGTCCCTGCCCATGGCACAGGGGTTGGAACCGGATGATCTTTAAGGTCTTTTCCAACCAAACCTTTCTATGATTCTATGACTCTATGACTGCAGCTCCCAGCATGCATTGCAGTTTCCTCCCTGGTAAATTATCCTTCTATGTTTATGGATAATTGCTAAGGCAGTATTCTTACTTCTTGTGGTATATATGATAGCAGATTTTGAGGAAAAAATGGCATGAGTTCTTTTCAGAGCCAAGTTTGGGCAAGAACAAGTATTTTTATTACCCAATTTTTTCTAACCTTTCCAGAGCTCTGCTTTTTTCACAAAGAGGGATGGAAAGCTGGAATTAATTTTGCCTTTCAGAATTGCCTTTGATGGTCTTCTGAAAATTCTTTAGAAGTTTAGTTAAAAGTAATGAACAATATTTTTTATATTCCCTTTATCATTTAGCAATAAATTTTTTCTATTAATTTTCTGGCACTTCTCTGGCATTCAAAAGGTTCAATTACCCTGAATAGCTCCAGACAAATGAAATTTCCTTAGCCTATATGAAAACTTATTTCTGTGCTGCAGAGAAGTATTTGATAAATAAAGGCTGTGAACAAAACTGCAGCCCTTGACATCAAGGTCTGCCAATTCCCACATGTAAGAAGGTGGAGCTAAAATCACATTTAAAGCACAATTCTAAGTTTTAGGGTTTTTTTTAGTGCTTGAACATTCAAAATAAATTACTTTAAAATTATCATACAGAACTACCTTGTTGTCTAAGGTTAGCTGCATGCATTCTGATACAGGGAAGCATTTATAGCATTTACAGGGGAGCTGTAGCACTTCTGATAAGAAATGCAGTTATGTATAGTCCACTTTTCATATGAACCACTCAGCAATGTGTCTGCTTACATTAGGAGTTGATTTTAAAGTTTGTTAAATGTCATTCCTCTTTGTGTCACTAGGGATCCTAAAATCTGTGTCACCTTTTATCTCCTTGTGTTGAATGACACTATGAAGGCTGTCCACTGGAAATACCACAAATGGAGAATGGAAGTGATAGTCTTTGAAGGAAAAAGAATTGAAGTGTTTTAATTTTTGTTTTAAAGTTTAAATTTTAAGATATTTTACAAATTTACTTCTGAACTTTACTTTAGAGATTCTTTTACATTCAGTTAAAAGATTCTTTAGAGTCTGCCTTATGTTGAACCATGTATTAGTATTCTATATAAAGAAGTGGTTTCAAGTACTTAATAACTTTCAGGTCAGATCTTCATTTTTAGGAGGACAAAACAGCTCTGAAATTAGAATTAGAGTAAACAAGCATTCATCTGCATTTAAAAAAACCAAATATATATGTATACTGTATAATTATAATTGAGTATCAGAAATAGTAATAATCACTTTCCTGAAACATAGTGGTGGCCTTAACAATTTTGAAACCACTTTCAGAAGAGTAGATAATGTTACTAATGCTCAAATCCATTCCACAAATCCTTAGAAAGAAGCAGGTGTAAGATTATAGTAACTGACAATGTAACGTTCCAGGAGAATTAAGTCCATTATTCTACTACGCATTTACACAATGAACAAAGGAGTGATGCTGGGAAAAAAGTAATTATGTAATTTATTTCAACTAAAGATGTGGACACAGGTGTTTGACATTTTTATCCTTTCTTCACAGTACAGTAGGCTCAGAAATTCCCCTCTTACTTTCTCTTATTACTGTAATTAGGTTCCCCCTAGCAATTTGTTAAATGGATTGAAATGTGACTAATATTCACTAGCCTGCTTTTGAAGGTTCTGGATTTATTAAAGCCCCACTACACTTAATTTCCACTAGTATATCCACTTATAATATCAAATCAATATTAAAAATTTTAATAAATTGAGTTTTACAGGAAGGGTGGCAGTTATAAATCCATCCTTAATAGACCAAACTAAGCCAATTTAATTCTCAATCACATTTTTATAGCACCTGGACCCAAACAGTTTCCTCTTTACCCAAGACATGCCCATCTCACACATTCAAGATGTCAAAGCCTATAGCTCCAAAACAGTAATTTCTTTCCAGGGAAAAGAAGATCAGAAAAAGAATGTTTAAATCTTACACTACTGTTGAGGTAGGGTTAAGGCACTGACGAGACATGTCCCTTTTCTAGTATTAGGTAGCATTAGCACAACTGAAAGCTGCGGCATCACCTGCGTTACCCATCAGTGCCATGTGTATAGAAAATAAGCTACGACAGATGCAATGCACGAAAACTTCTTTATAGGGCTGCTTTCTCTACAAAAACTAGTCTGTTTTCTAAGGCTATGCATGGGCAGCAGCAGAATATCCATAGAAACACCATCGTCTTGGCTGCACTAAGGTCTGAAAAGCCCTTACTGGCTCAAGTTTAGCAGAGCAACAGTAACAACACCAGGGTTGTTGGACAGCACAGAAAATGCTTTCCTGAGCTCATGGAGCTTGAAACACTCTAGGCCAAGGCTCTCACCTTTAGAATGGCAAAATTCAGTTTTAACTATGTTATTGGGAAGTCCTGAGCTGTCTCTGCTTCTAGTTCTATGCACTTTAGAGAAAAATGTTTAAATAAGTTCTGTTTATTGAAAACTGACCTATATAGGATTGACATAGCCTTAGATCATAATATGCTTAACTCCTTAAACCATGAGTTTATAAAGCAGAGGAAGCCAATTAGCCAGCTTTTACTCTGTTTCTTTAAATGTCAATAAAAACATTTTCCTAATTATTTTACTGGTATAAAGTGAGACATCTGCCCAGAGGAAAAAAAAAAAGCAAGAGTTCACTGCCCAGATAGCTCAAAAAGATAATGTTTTCTTTAATAAATTAGGGGAGATTTTGTCAATAAATTCATATTTACCTTAGTTGCAATAGCATCTAAATCTGAGTAGTCCACTCAGAACACTATGAATCCAAATATATAAGGTAGCTGGCAGTGAGGAAACATCTTCAGCCATTTTGTCTTCAATAAAGAAAGACTTAGGAGGGGCATTTCTAATCACAGACATTTTTCAACATCAGAGCACACGCATAAATGTTAGATCAGTGCTGCCTAAACCACAAATTATTTGGCATATCTGAATACCTTTACCAACAGAATTAGTATTATACCTTAACAGAGATAATTAAACACATTGACACTGATCTTGTAGCCAATAGAGCAAGTGGCATCTGCAGTAGTTATAGTTTAGTGCCAAAGGAGTATAAAGCAAAGTCCACGGCACACATAAAGTTAAGGGCATTTAATGAAGAAATCCTCCTTTAAACCCAAAATTTCTCATGTGTATTTCTCAATGAAGTACTGACAACAGCAGGAAACTCTGAGGCCTTGGCTTCACAACCCTATTATTTCAAGGTGTGTAGTGTTCATACATAAAGGAAATCTAGAGGTAGCACAGGAACTGACTGCTGAGTCCTGAAGGCAGAAGTTACCCAAAATGGGCATGGAACGGAAGTCCATTGGAAATCTGTTCTCTCCATTTACAGACTACAGCTTCCTAGTAAGAAGTGTTTAACGTGCATACCAAGACAGATTTAAGGTAGAAATTTTATATCCTAGGTCTTTGTTCAAGATAGACTCTGCCTTTAAGTAATGACTGTACCTTTGGGGGGTGGGATATATGTTCCTATCAGTGCACAGGCAGCTCCTCTCTCATCTTCAACTTCACATCTCATGCCTGCCTTGCTGTCATGTGCATTTGTAATACTGGACAGTTCTTAGAGACTCTGGGTTTAAAAGAATATTTTAGTATGTTTGCTTTCTTTATTTTTCAATCAGCTGAACTCTGTAGATCACAAGGAATTGTTTTGATTGTATATGTCCAGGGTTTACCAGCTCTGCAGTAACTTCTTAACAACCCTGTCACTCTTTTTTGCAACACACAAAAGACAACAGAGCTGGAAGAGTAACAAAAGCAATACTATGCCCAGGGAATGAAAAAAAATTCCTTTCAACAAATCACCATAAGCACACCTTGCAGCTCATTTCTATGAAGAAGAGCAGCACAGCTTGAGAAACTGTGTACCTAATAGGGTGGGAAGACAGCCAACACCGAGGAACAACAAAAGAGAAACTAATCCTACTTTGCAAACAGCAAAAATATCACAGGGGAGATGCCTAGAGTTGTTAGGTACACTTTAGCACTAAGTAGAGTTTTGTAACAAATATAAACATTTTAACAAGAACATAAAACTTAGGATTTATTTTTTTACCAGTTAGTTGAGACAGAGTGTTTCAACTGCAATTTGTTGAAGGGCATTTGTTTTCTTACTTTTCAGGATCTCTTGAAATATAAACTATTTTCTCTTGTGTAAGAACTATACATTCCCTTCTATTCCTGCCTAAGCAGGAGAAAAAGACTGTATGCATTCAGTAAATGGCATGAGACCCTCTGCTACCTCCACTTTTACTCAGCTGGGATAAGATGAGCTGGGCTAAGATAAGCCTAAGATGTGGTAGGGCAATTCAGAGTAAAAACATGTCTTTGATGGTTCTTGTGCATCCCCACATAAATTTTCTTCCTTCCAGAAAAAAAATTGGTCAGTCTTTTATCCACCCCAAGTGGAAAAACAGACAGTTCTTGTAGTTGTAGCAAAATCAGAAATGTATTTCCTGCAAAGAAGAGATGCAGTGTGCTTTCTCTACCATGGCAGGATTGTGAATCTAAGTATAAGGAAATAAACAAATGATACCAAAGTTGGAAGAAGTTTAAACTACCATCTCACCATAATATACTCAATATTGGTCTCATGCTCTGCATTATAAAAGCTAGCCTTGTTCTTGTTTTCCTCTAATCACTATACTTCCAAAATTTGAGGTTTTTCACTTCAGCAGTGAGAAGGAATACCTAAAGACAGGTTGTGTTATCTCTCCACCCTTACAGCTCTTCCTCTTTCCAGCAAAGTGGTAGAGAACAGCTGAGTTACATAAGTGGGATGAGCAAGTTTGGTTCCCAAGCAAGAAATGGATGAGGATTGTCCAGCAATGCAATTCTCTCCCCGATAAATGGTTCTAGGCATAAGATAAAGGCTCGAGAACATGCAATGAATTCTTGTGCTATGATCTTTCATGAGGGCAGAAGGGTCCTGTTTGAGTCATTACATTCAAAATACCACTGCAGAAGACTCAATATACCCTTATTCCTACACTAAACAGTCTTACAGATCAGGAGTTGGAGAGACCCTTCAGTCGGAATCATCAGCTTTTGTCACTTAATGCAGACAGCTCAGTGGTGCAGACCTTAACCACTTCTGTGTCCAGTCAGATTTCAGCTGGATTCACCCAAAACACCAGGGACCCTGTTTGGCCCATGGTTAATCAGACAAGGGCATATACGACTGTAGAACAGAATTTAGGACAGAGCTCAATGATTTCTAGAGGACACAAGCCTTAAGAAAAAAAATTGCAAAAAAAACCCCAGCAACAAAAGCCAAATTTGCTGATCTAACAAAACCAGAGGAATTTCTCTTGTCTTTCACTCCAGACCAAATGGCAAGGAAAGAAAATCACCACAGACTACACTGGTTTTCAGCATCCCCAGTTAGGAGATGCTGGTCAGTTATACAACTAGGTTTTATCTATACAGGCAGAAATCTGCTGGTTTCATTCCCTTCTTCATTACTGCACAAGTGTAACTTAAGTCACTGAATAAATAAGTTATTTCTCTTTGTCCTGCTGAAGACAGAGCAGAAATTAACTTCTAGGGTTGTGCCAGAGTTGTTCCATCAGTATACTGAACATTTAAATGAAACTGAGGAGAGTATCCTCCATGTGGGTGGCATGAGGTGCAAGCATTACCTGTGTGGAACGTGGCTCAGCTTCTGGGAAGCGGATCTTGTGTGTCAGCACAATTACGTTCCCGAGTGGATACAGGAAGAGAAAGTCTCTAGAGCACTAGGACGAGATCAGAGCAGGAAAGGGCAGGTATGAAACCTCCACTTCCATCCTCAATACCATGAGGCAGAGAGAGAGGACCTCCTGACCTGTACTTGTCAAACCAAAGCAGTTTAAGAGAGCAGCTCAGAGCTGGTTCACATCTAGCACCTAAACCAGTCCATCTATTTTGGGCTGAGCCCCAGGGTCACCATCTGCCTGTAAACACACAGGATCAGCCTAGTCTTAGATAAACACTGTGGATGCACAGGAGCATATTCTGGTGAATACTCATGTGGTGGGGTTACAACATTCTCTCTTTTAGATTGTCTATAAATTGCTGGGGATGCACAGTGGGACTTCATGTTTTGTACATCAGCTACCATACAGATGGGGGTTAGAAAATAGCAGCAGTGGCGGAATAAAATCAACGGAGTGACATTTAAAAATCATCGCAAAGGAATGTTCTCAGTGCTGATGTCTTGTTTGTTACAAGCTGCAGTGTCAGGGCAGAGAGGCCTTATAAATCAGCAGAGAAAGGGGGATGCTCAGGGAAGCTGTGGCTGTCTGGTCACTTTGCTGAGTTTTTAAAGATCAGCAGTAGAATCTTGAAATCTTGGTTTCTGATTTCAGTGGAAAAATACATGTTGACTGTGCTCTTTTCTCAGGAATTGCACCACAGTATGAAATACTTCTAAGTGCCAAACTGCACAAGGGAAAAAGTGCATTTCCTTTGCTGCATGTCTTGTTTTAAACCTCAGAGATTTTGTAACCCTGGGTTTGCAAAAGCACAATCCATTTGACCAGCTCATGAGGAAGTGGGATACAAGTTGGGATAATCAGTCTGATTTCTCCTACTCCAGTGCTTTGAGAGAAAATGTAATTTGCTAACATTTTATACTCATTTTGTTTGTATATTAAAATATGCGAAAACACTTGGAGAGCAGAGCCAGTAGTTCCAGTTCTTATATTGTACCTAAGTAAATCAGGACTAGTTCAATTAAATTCCTGGGCCCTTTTTTAATACAAAATACATGTGCTATTTCCCTCTGAAGTTTCTGCACCATGCCAGAGCAGAACAGAGGGCACTTGACTTGTTTTGATGTAAAAATTAGTAAAACCAAAGACAGAATCAGATTTGCTGACTAAAAATATCTACAGAAGAAAAAAAACTGGCACCTGATCCAAGAGGAAGTAATGAATGCATAGCTGATGCAGAGTAATAATGGAGTACACCCACAGAAATGATTGCAAAGTGAATCTTATGGAAAAAATTCTGATCCCAAGGATTTTGATTAAAATCAACTTGAAAAGAATGTGTAATGATTTGGTACCGAAATTACTTCAATTAGTGGAAAGTGTAAGAAATAAAAGGAATAAAACACTTCTAATCTCAAAAAAAGAGAGCTTCCTGGGGTGTGGAGAAGAAGCGTACATGCTGGAACCATGATAAGGCTTCCCTGTGATGAGTAACGAGTTAGCGAACCTTTTTCGAGTACAACACTTTTCTTTTTGAAGCTAATGTTTGCCTTGCAGTAACAGTTTCACAGTCACTACAAAGTGCTTGTTTTCTTCCATTGCTGGGCATATGCTACAGCCACAGTCAGTGTACTGAAATGAATAGGTGGTTATCTTTCAGTTGCCTTTTTAAAGTCTGATCTATAAAGAAAAATGACTTTTGGGGCTCTGGTTGGCACAGGGGATCGACAGAAGGCTGCTGAGTTGCTTTTCCCTGGCAGCGCCATTTATAATTCAGCTTTCACCCAGTGGTGCCCGAGAATTATTCTGATTTTACCCAAACCCAGACAAGAGTCTGGAGCTGAAATTCCATGTGATTACAGGAGGTTGAATTACCATTTGTTCTGAGCATCTCCTCTTTTTCCAACATTTTTTTCTGGAACCCCACATAAACTAAAGCTTCACAAGAGAGTTCTAGGCAAAAGGCAAAAATATGCCCTGCAAACATTTGTTATACTATTGCAAACATATCTAGAAAATAATTCTTCTGGACCTTTCAATGTATTTCAGGAACTAATCAAGAGCTTGCAGACATAAACTTACCATCTTTGTTACTGAAGGTACTGACTACAGTTAAACCACCAATCCCAGTAATCCGTTCTCTAACCTTCTGGCAAAAGGGGGATTTGCTTTCATCAAATATGATTGTCCTAAACTGGAATACCATTGCAAAGGTGCTTGCAGTTTCTCTGCTGTGGTCTTGATGGTAAATGAGGCATTCATACTGAAGTTCTCAGTATGCCAGAGAACAAATACCAGCATAGAGAATAAAAGGACAACAGCAAAGGGAACCCCATTTGTAGGATATTCTAACACTCAAGAAACAGGAAGTTTCTTGATAAGCTGGGATTGATCCTATAGCTTATGCTGAGAAATCTCATTTTACTATTCAGCTGGAGAGAAAAAATAATCCAGATAACAGATAACACCTTTCCTGTTTAACCAGCAGTAGCACACACAAATTTGCTTCATGGTATCAGCACCTAGTTGGCTGAAACCTGTGAACTGCTAAAATTTGTCTCGAAATACAAGTTATCAAATGACATTATTAATATGGTCCTAGAGAGACATGGACAATGTGTAGTACATAGTTTGGGGAAAAAAACACAAGTAATTCAGCATTGTGATGAATAGCTATAAAATAGAAGGGATGCGAAAAAGCCAGGGCAGGACTGTAAGAAGAGGATGAATTCCTACAAATCTGGCATTCTGTGATAAACACCCTGTACTCTACAGCAAAGTGCTAAACTTTTGAAAGCTCGTGATATGAAAAAAAACAGAAAGGTAACTCCTACCTTAACTGAGATAAAGATAGATGTGAATTTGAACTTCCCATAGTTAATATTTATATTGCTAAAGGTAGTGATTATTACTAGGTTTCAATTAAACACTAATTTAAATAGATATAATGTTTAATTTACATTCTGTAATCCTGAGCTACAATCAAAATTTGCTTTTCTAATTCTGCAGACAGAATCCACCCACTTTTACTAAATGAGTGTGTTCCAGAGCCTAAGCCTCTACTGCAAAAAATTTTCTAGTCCTTGTGGTTGCAAAGCTAACTCTCAAAACATGAACTGCCTTTAAGCAGAGAAGTCTGCCCAAGATGAAGAGGGCCTGGTAGAACAGGTCTGCAAGAAAGTAAACTCAGGAAACAGCAATTTTGATTTAATCGTATTCCATATTGTTTGGTTTCAACTGTAAAAATATTAAAAACACGATTCACAGGCTTTGTTTATCATGAAAGAACACAACTAATTTTTGCATGCATCAGTCCTCCAGCACTTTTGTGCAGATGAAAGTATGGTTCTTGTTCTCTCCATTCCATGTTGCACTCTTGCCCAGGGGCAGCAAGACTGCCACGTTGCACAAACTGTATTTATTGGAATGCTTGTTGTGCCACCAGTTTATCTCCATCTGATTACTTGAAAATAAAACTGTTGTGAAGCTTAAATCAATTTTAGTTCCACAAACAGTCCCAAGTCTGGATTCAACAGTCTTCAACAATTCAGCAAAATCAGGTTTTAAAACCTTTGGATAAGCTTGGGTTTTGCTGATATTGTTATTCCTTAAAATTGTTATTCCTTAGTGTATCATTTGCTGTCTTCCTCTGAAGCAAATAAAAACATCTTCAAATTTGACAGTACCATCAAAATATTCGTGTTCTAGCCTTCATTCAGTAAGGCTTAATGTAATACCAATGACTGCATGGTAGAAATAGTCAATTATCCAGTAAGTCAATTATTTATTGCTGCCTTTCAAAATGTGCCCCCTGGCTATATAGGGATACCTGGCTCAAACATTTAATACTTTCATTTCAAACCTTACACTTTCTATTCACAACCGTTTTAAGAGAAGTTGGTATGAGCATAAAAACTGCTGTGCCATATAATACAAGGAATTCATCTGACCTCTTATCCTGTATCTTACTCCTGAGAAAGGCTCAGTAGCAGAGACTTAGGGAAGATATAAAAAATGGCGGTGTTTTTCAAAAGAACTGTTCACAGCAGCTGAAAGATCCTTTACATGAGTGGAAAGAGCCAAATTAGGGCTCAGTACTTCGTATGGACTCAATAATTTTACATTCATTGCACTTACTTACATTAAATGTAATCTGCTAATTTACTGTCAGCGCCAGTAAAGGGAGATCTTCCGTGATTCTGCAGCCAGTTGTAGATTTGACTATCCTGAATAATTTTTTATCCTGTATTTTGCATGTATACTTGCTATCCAAGCTTTGTTCAAAGCCATGTTCAAAGCTTTAATAGTTACGATTAGAAATACTACTATTTATATGCTAATACTTCACAACTATGCACATGAATCACTGTACTCACATTTGTTATGCAAATGCCTCCCTGAAAATACTAACCTAAACCCCAGTCACTCACTCACATCTTTCCAATGGATGCCTTTCCATTGCCTTGAAGTACAGCCCACATGTAGGCGTGAGGCTAGTCCTCTAAAACACAATATGGAACAAATTATGTATGCACAATATTTTCTTCACACATTTAAGAATCTGGCAGTGAATAGTCATGAGCTACGCAGTGGTACATTTACAATGAAAAGAATCCACTTGCGTGCAGCATCAGAATCTGTCTCTGAGGTACTTCACTGTGAACTCCGAGCTATGTTTTGACTGCTTGGTTCAGGGACACTGTAATTGCAACCATGTATGACAGGACTGGGTTAGACTCATCATTCAGTACTGGTGGATGATGCACAATAATACAAAAAAACCACTTTTAACAATGCAAGTTATTATTACAACCAGGTCAACACTGAAGTTTAAACTTTCACCCTCTGTGCTTCTCCAGTAGCAGTTACTTCCCAGATTCATTTGTTGCTAAGGATATGCTTAAGGTATGTAGAATTCAAGGTTACAATGGCTGTGTCTAAGACAAGAAATAACTACAGTTGTGACACACTTGCTAGGTTATTTTTTAAATATTCTGATTATTTCATATCTTCTCTTTAGCTCCTTGCTCAGAAGTGGCCTTTTGGAGATACGGATTTTGGACAGTTTCTTTGCAAATTCCTTCCCTTCATCCAGAAGGCATCAGTGGGAATCACAGTCCTTAACCTCTGTGCCCTAAGCGTGGACAGGTACAGTGTGTTTGACTCTTTTGATGCTGCTCTCGCCCTTGCAGTTTTCCTAAAACTGGGAGCACTCACTATGGTCTTCTCAGCAGCCAGATTACAGTATAGATGCAATTTAGATTCTGTTTTTTTGGATTTCCTGGCTATAACAAAGCACCACATCTCTGGCTCAAAGTATAGTATTAAGTCATTGGACTAATGAACTTTACATGTTTTTAAAAGGTATTTAAAAGCTCTACTAAAGCATTATTTCAACTTCCTTTACCAGACAAAAATTTATTGGGATTTGACTCAGATTTCTTTCCTTCGTATGAACTCATGTTTGTTTTGTATTTGAATAAGATTGTAATCTTTAGCCTTAAAAATTGTTTTTTTCAACTCACTGCCTATGGACCACAATTACAGGGTTTATTTTGATAACTTTTATACCTAACTGAGTTGTACTGAAAAACACGTTGGAAACTTGCTTTGAGAGATTGACATTGATGGTTTGAAAAGTAATGCCTCTGCTATTTTTTCTTCATACATATAATGCAATAGCAGACGAATACTTGAGTTCTGTAAAAACTATTTTTATTGGTCTTGAGTTCACTTGATCACGTTCTATTTCAAAATATCAGTAACTCTGATACAGAAAATACTGTTAAATAAAATGTGTATTAGTACCGTTATGCAAAGTTAAAAAAAAAAATTAAAATTAATCTTGGTTAATTTTAAAGGTAATGTACAAGGTTTGCAATGGATGAGTCACTGACTAGTTTCCATACCTGAAACACAATTCCTTACTGTATTAGTAAATCCTTAGCCAAAGCCAGAAACAAAACAATGTAACACAGGCAACTGTTCTATTTCCACTTTTGAGTTTGCAAACTATAAAAAGAATTCTATTTCTCAAGCAATATCTGCCCAGCATAAAATAAAATCCCATGGGCTCCTCTAAGGAATAAATCATAGATCAAGCACATGAAATGGCCAGTTTGTTAGATAAATTCTGACAACTGCAGTTTTTTCAGCAGATGAAGTTCTCCTGGTATACACGTGCTCATAAATTGGAATTAACTCAGCTGATGCTACCTCTTAATATGCATATATATATTTTTACAAGGAGTGATTTGCTAATCCTCACAACAAGCAAATATTGTTTCCATTTGATTATAAAGTCTTGTGTGGGATCAGACTCAGACTATTTAATTTCCTCCCCCAGCTTACACGCTTTGCCAAGGACATATTCTTTATCATCTGGTGCTACTCTAGTAAACGGTTGCAGAGGATGTGTGTTAGAAAACAGCCAGATTCTGATATTGGCTACTATGAATTGAACAAAATTAAATCACCATGAAATCTGAGAGCACCTTCAACAAGTCAGACTAGGCACTGGAAGTGGCATAGTCACATTAGTACAAAATTCCACATTAGCAAATGGTTGCTAATGGAATGAAATATGAGTAAATAATAGGAATTAAAATTTCTATAAAATGGAAAATGAGTGTTTTGTCACAGCTGGACTGTATCTGACCTACAGGTGAGTTAATTTTTGCTTTAAAAAGCTCTTGAAAATATATATTTATAATTACTTTGGGTGCTTATATATGGAATTGCATTCTACGATGTAGAAAAACAAGAAATCAATTGGTATAATGGATGCAGAGCTCCGTAGCTTTGATAATTGTTGACTGACTGTCCCTCTTGTAGACTACAATCTTAATTAAGAGCAGGATTATTTTTTTCCTACAGGGACAAGTCTCTGTTTTAACTACATCCTAGTGGGACACTCCACTGGTTACTACTGCCCTTCACACACAGTGACTTGGCCTGACAGTGCATGAAGGTTTTACTGTGCATGCCCAGAGGGAACAATGTCCCCTCACATGTGGAGAGGTTTTCAAGAGGCTTTTTTAAAAAAAATCCAGCCATTCACCCTTCAGAGGAAGCTCACATTTGCTTCAGATGCCTCTCAGGCGTTTTTAAAGTCTAGATCATGATGGTGACAACAGTGTGACTGTTTCTAAACAGTGCCTGACTGTGACTAAAACTAAAGATATTTTCTTTCCTGAGCTGTTTACTCCTGCTTATGTCATGGGCATAATAGTTTTAATGAAGAAATGGGTTTAAGGAAAGTGAAGATATGGATCTCATTTAATGTGTATACACTCTCTTCTTGCCTCCTCTGCATAGCAAATTGTATAGAACAGTAATCTCAGAGTGGATACTTCCATCTGGACCAACTTTCAGTAAGCGTATGAGATAACTGAGGATTTTACCACTAAAACAAAACTAGAAGATCTTTATTGAATTAAGAGCTTTGCAATCAACACACTACTCCTTACCTCTAAAATGAAGAACAGCTGTGGTCCCTAATAATGAAGCGGAACAGTTTGGTGCCACCAATAGTAGTGCCCTTTAGGAACAGTTCTGACACTAATCTTGACAGTGACTCTTTCTTAGGTCCTTCTTCTAGTTTCTAGTCTTCCCTTCATGGCTTTTCACTCTTACCAAAGGCTGATGACACTTGCAGAACAGTGTTATACTAATGGGTCATTTGAACACCTTATTTCCTAAGGCAGTTAAAAGGAACAGGGAAACAAAAGCACCTGCTGATGTTCTCAGATCCAGACAAGATGTCCTTCTGAAAGAAATGCTTTAAGCAAATTACAGCTAGGTAGGAGTGAAAAATATTTAATAGTCTGTATGTATACTCTATGATGTAATGATCCCTTGTGGTTTAATACTGTGCATCTCTAAGTAGCAGGAAGGACTGCAGAGTCCTTGAAAACACAGTTGGAATAAACAGGTAAGAATAGAGGGAGAAGAAGAAAACAGAGGAGGGAGAGTACCTGAAGGACACAATATACTAAAGTTGACAGCATGTGCATGAGCAATAGAAAATGAAAAGGGGAGAGAAAAGAGAAGGCACAACATTAAACAGAGAAAAGGAAGTGACCTGGGGAAAAAGTGAATATTTTAGACAAGGTTGGAGAAAAGAGGGGAATAAATAGAAAAAAAAGTTAGACAAATTACACACAGATTTTAGACTGAGGAATTAAATACAATGCATTATGCATGTATTTTATGACAGTTCCCTGGCAGACATCCTATATTTTCCAAGTATGAAGGAAATAAACTCTGCAGTATTTTCTCACTCCTAATTATGGAAGGTTTGTGGCTAGACAAAGATCCTATATATTACATAACTCACAGAACAACCACTTGAAAAGTTATACTACCACTTTTTTCAAATCACTCTTACAGCAGTGAGTAAAATGACCAAGTAATTGCAGATTAATATGCATTCAGCAAATTATGATCTTATTACTGAGCTTCTTATGCTTTAGCTGAAACCATTCATAAAACTATTCAGCTAATAATTCCTTATCTGATAGTTATTTGACTTGGGAACCGAAAAAGAGTTTATTAATAAAATACATACGGCACCCAAATCCTTACTGCTGTGCGTACCAATCTGCTCATATGCAAGACAGATGTAACTCAAAAAGAACAGGTACAAAAATGCAAGAAAGGAAATAACTGGATTCACAATTTGCAACCTTTTTGTTGTCACTTACATAGTTACACCGGTGGCACAACACAAACTTTACATTTGCTCCTTGAAAAATATATACAGTTGCTGCTTGCCAAGAGCATCAGTCAGTCAAGGATTAGATAGCACCTTGTGCAGCTGATGAGACCAATCATAATACTGCCAGCCTATAGAAAGTAAACTTCAAACTGATTGTTAAATATCCAAAGTTCACAAATATTTGAGTATTTGTGTAAAAGGTTAAGTTTGTGTGAATATTTAGTTTAGTCATTAAAGCCAAGATTTTATATTTGGCAAAATGAAATGTGATAGGGTGACAAATTATTTAAAATTAAATTTGGATTTTAATATGAATATTTATGAAAAGATATGATAATGGATATTAGTTTCTTAATTCTCCCAGTATAGTTTTATTTGTTCAGATGATCTCAGAATTCTAATCTCAGAGACCTCCTCCCCATGTGTGAACCATTGCCTTCCTTCTTTTTCATATTCTTTATTTATTTTCATATTT
Source organism: Empidonax traillii (assembly GCF_003031625.1). Classification (NCBI taxonomy): domain Eukaryota; kingdom Metazoa; phylum Chordata; class Aves; order Passeriformes; family Tyrannidae; genus Empidonax; species Empidonax traillii. The sequence continues at coordinate 34,371 of NW_020955486.1, read as the reverse complement.
CTTTATTTTTAATCTGCAAGTCCAAATTGTAGTTTGCTTTAGCATTTTTAAAGTATTTATACATACATTTCTGTTAAGATGATGTCTTGAAGGCCTCTCCATAGCACACACCCATGACTACACAGCACGGGATATTGCTGTAGATATCAAAGCAAAGGTTCCTACTCTGTTCACTGCAGGAATGGTGGCACACCAGGCTCTGACACCTCCCGGTGATGTTCAGCAACACCTTCCAGTGACGTTCTGTAAAAACACTCTCTGAAGGTTTTGTGAGGGGCTTACAGCCTGGACTTGCCTTCATGCCTTCTTCCTTCCTCTAACACCAAGGCTACAGGGATTCAATCCACAAGTCTTACTGTCCAGCTAATAAGCACACTTCCAAACTAAAAAAAGGGTGTGATACAAGAAATCAGAAGAAATGCTTTGTGTGTGAAATCCCATATTAGTGTATTTGTTAAAGAAGGAATGAGGAAGCCTTTTAACAGCTAAATTTTACTGATCTCTGTACTGATTCAAATACTGATACTGATTCAAAATCCAATACTTCCCAGTACACTCAAAGCATTCTAATCCAGAGTTCTTAACTACTCCTTTACTTAAACCTTTATTATCTCCAATCCTTCGAGCCCATGCCAAAATTCTGTACTCTGTCCAATTACGTCTCTACCATCCCACCCTAATCCTTCCACAACCTAATCCTCCAACCTAAAGCCTTCTCATTTCCCCTGTTCTTTCCTTCCATTGCCAAAGCTCACTCATCTTTGCACTTCAGAGCCACATACTTACAAACTGAATCCTCCTGGTCTCCTGAGGGCATCTCTTTCCCCACACCTTTCACCTTTTTGTGCCTGCTGGTGTCCTTTCATACGCCACTTAATTGCTGCCATCAGCTAAAATCACCAATCCATTTGCCTTTCTCTGAAAAGTTTAATCTCGGCTCTCATCTTGGGAAGTTGTTAAGAATAGAGGTGGCAGCTGCATGTATCCAAAAGTATCTCAGGGGGGCAGAAAATGAGGGCATGCCTGAGGGAGAAAATAATACCTGCAGGACAGTAAAATGACACAGCTCCTTACAATTTCTAATCTGCTTCAGTGACTTCTTATTCTGACATTTTTTTTTAAGCAGCTGAAAAACCTTTTTTGACTTTTTTTCTCCTCAACCAAAGAAGAATATTTCACCAGTGGATGCCATGATATTCCGTGTAGCACTGTAATTCCAAATAGGAAGGTGCTATTACTTTTGGGAAGTAAAATAAGCAGTTTAGAAACTAATGCCTGTCCCTTTCAGGTACAGAGCAGTTGCCTCCTGGAGCCGTGTTCAGGGAATTGGAATCCCTATGATCACTGCTATTGAAATCTTCTCCATTTGGCTTCTGTCCTTCATACTGGCTATCCCAGAAGCAATTGGTTTTGCTGTGGTACCTTTCAGATACAAGGATGAAAGTTATGTCACCTGCATGCTCAAGCCTACAAATAATTTTATGTTGGTGAGTAACATCCTTTCTTCTCTTTCTGGAATCCACAGTATATAGGTTAGAGAACTAACATATTGGATTTCAATAGGTTTTATTAATGCCTGAAAGTGCAAAATGTATTCTAATGTGTATTGGTGCAAAGAGTATCCTATGTTTACAGTGACTTGTCTCTACTTTCAGCCAGAGAGGCTAAATGGGACTTTACAACATTTTCATTTCTTCACTACCAAGGATTCTTAATACAAACATTTGCAATTAAGGCCTGCTTAAGGTAGAGTCAAGGGACATATCAGGGAAGGCAGAGCCTTGGAAGGTTTTGAGTTTCCAGGTACAACACCTTGGAGCTTGTAACTGTCAAAACACATGTTTTATCATGATTAGTCATCATTTTACAGGCAGTAGTCAACTCTTCTGGCACATAAAGAAAAGGGTGGGGCCATGCTGTACACACTAACAGAGTCAAATAAAACATAATCCTTTCATTTACAAGGAATCATGAGCACAAAGCTGACAGGCCCACACCTCCAGCCTGGGTAGCTTGTGCGCTGTCAGCTGTCATCTACACACAGCATCTCAAGAGCAAGAGAAGTGCCTGAGACGCACCAGGATGCTTTGGCACGTTTCACAGCCCTCATCCTCTATGCTCCTGCAGTTTAACAGTCACCAATACCCACATTAGCTTGTTCAAAGCAAGTTTGGTGAGAAGTCACTTCTAGAATTAACAGATTACTGCATAGGGGGATAGTGATTTTCTACCTTACACTGAGAAAATACCTTAATATTTTCTTTGTGAACCCACAGGAGAGCCAGGTACCACTCACCCAGTAATGAGAAAAAAAAAGGAGTAATATTCTGATTTGTTGCAGAGAAGGCAGATAGGACCAGGTCTTCAGCCTTGAGACAAACTGGTTTTTTTTCTGGAGGAGACTTTTTCATGATACAGTGAAAGTTTCTCTTTTTTGAGTGTCTGGCACTTCTCCTTTTAGTGGATCAGAACACAGCTTGGCCTAGAATTGAGAAGGATAGAGCAAAATGGAGCTAGGCATTCTGGAAGACAAAAAGTGTGGATGATTTTTTTTTCAGAGGAACATCCTCCACTTTGGTAGGCTTGCACAGACTGCAGGGATGGCAAAAAGAGCAAGAGACAATTGCAAGAGAAGACAAAAGGAATTCCCTAATGGAAATAATTAATGCATGTGAAGACCAAGAGGCATTGCCCAGGACTTACTGTATCTTTTCTTCGAAACTCCACAGACTGTGTGACTGTATATAGTGTAGTTATTGGACTCTGATTTATTAAATGCACACTGCAGCAAATTTCCACTTTTTAATGGCTGTTTTTCTCCACCTGTGTGCCTGAATTAAATGGTTTAATCTTCACTTCCACTCTCCCTAAGAAAAAGAATAGTTTTCTCTTCTCTCTCCTCAAAAACACTATAGTTCAGGTTTTCCACAGGCATGCTAATTTTAATGATTACTGTTCTGGCCTTAATGTTGGAAGTGGAATAGCATGGTATGTTTTATTAGCAGGAATTAGCATCTTTTACTTGCCTAGCATAATTCAAAAGTGCCAAACCTCCCCACACCAGTTTGATTTTCAAGGAAACAAACCAGCAGTTATGTCCAATCTCAGAGTAAATGTTGGATGTGTCAGTCAAAATTGAGAGCTTTGTGTTTCAAAGTTTTGCCGGCAAGTACAAACATGAGATTAAAATGGGAATACCACTTTAACCTTAACTACAGTATTTACTACCACAAACACCACAACAAACAACTACTAAACTTTGGGAAGGATTTATTATTAACTTTTGTTTTTAATAGGAGTTTTATTTCTGTTTAAAACTATCCTTGAAAGACTCAAAAGATTCATGCTAGACCATGACTCCCAAGAGGCTGAGTGCACTAGGAAACTTGTTTAAAATGCACATTTCCTGTAGAAAACCAGTTCCATGTGGGCTTTCAAGACAAACAAAGGAATGTCTACTTCTCTTAAATCAACCCATTTTTGTGCTTTGATGTAAGCTTTGTGAGACTCAGATTCCACAATTAATCACTTACAGACATTTTTGAGTAGGCTTTATAACTTCACCAAGCCAAGTCCTCATACAGAATTGATGGTCAGGGTTGTGACACAGACCTCAGTGTGTGTTTTCCTGACAGACAGGCAAAGCTCATGAAACCTGGCAGACTGATGGGACAGGAAGTTTTGCTTGTAAACATGGCATGGATTCATGCAGTACACATTTTGTGCTGCCCAGCCAGTGCAATTCTAGTCCGAGTTGGAACAATTTGCCATGGAAAATATAATTATCTCCATGTATTTGTAATCCTTTTCTCTGCAGAAGGAGCAGCAATTACATTTGCCCTCAGTACAAACTCTTCCAACACGAGGCATTATTGTTTTCCAGTTTTCTGCTGGCGGAAGCTCAGTTCCCAGGGGGGGAATTTCTGCCCCCAAGGAAAGTGCAACTATGCAGCAGACTGTAGCCCCTCCTCAGGGAGGAGGCTAATGAGGAGGAGGAAACAAGTTAATCAACACGAGGCAGTGTCCCAAAGTGAGGTGGGATTGTGGCCTAGATACCAGCAGTGTAGTCTAAATTACCAAATTCTGTGTGCAGCTGTGTTGGGGCAGAGGGAGGAGAAAAATCAAAAGCATTCCTTGTATCTTAATAAATCAACTTTCTAATATAACTAAAGTGGATTTTAAAATGAACATTATTAAATACTACTGTATGAATCACATTGATTTTTTTCATTTTTCAAACTTTAGTACTGTTTGGTTTTAACTGCAAACAAGACGTCAAAAGTTTGGCCTTTTCAAACAGGGTTCATAAAATCCTGTCATAAGCATTTTGACATTTGGTGTGGGAACTCTGATGTTACCAGAGCACATCCACTAGGAATAAACAAGATAGGGGAAAGAATATGACACATCCCTTTTACACTAATAACAGAGGCAGGAAGTGTTTAAAATGCCATATTTTACATATTTTAGTGCAAACTCTTGGCTGAGCATGAAAGTTAAAAACCAAGATACAATATTTACAATCATGAAAACATGATTGTCTACAGAAAAAAAGTAATTTTAAATGTTTGTTCGGGCAAAAAGTGTAATCTTTCCCATAACATGTAAATGTATTAAGTTACAGCACTGCTGACATCACAGCTAATACTTAAAATTACACAGCAGAATTTTAAGTACCGTTCTATCAAATGGTATGAATGGTTGGCAAAGGGTTAAAAGTAATGGTACCACCAGAAGCCATCGGCCCTAAGCTTTGCATATATCACACAAACACTTATGAAGTGGTTCCTATCTGCCCAGTACATAAGCAAACCAACTGCTAACCTTTTCACTGATAACGAAAGGTGATTAAACTTACAAGACATTTTGAATTTTCCTTTTTTGGAATCAGGAGAGAAGCTGTAGAGGTAAACGGCATTTCCTGAGACAGGCTTTTAGTAAGATTTGTTATCTCAAACCGACACTGTCTACATTTTGGCATGTCTTTTTCACGAAACTGGATTCCAGGTTTCATGAAGGACCATAAATGTTCAGAAAGCACAACTAATAGGAATTAATTCCAACCCAAGACAGATTGCAACAAAGGTATAGGCAGGCTATCTGTGAGTTAAAGTAAATGTTTACACTGTCACAATCCCCATTTTGATGTTGGTCTAAACCAGATAAACAATAAGAAAACAGACAGACAAAAGTGCACCGTCATGCTTTCTGGGACCTTTCTGTGGTATTTTGCATCAAATCATAAAAAAAAAAAATCTTCTCTTTACTTTATCTACAGTTTTACAAAGATGCAAAGGATTGGTGGCTGTTTGGTTTCTATTTCTGCATGCCACTGATGTGCACTGCCATCTTTTACACGCTAATGACTTGTGAAATGTTAAACAGAAGAAACAGCAACTTGAGAATTGCTCTCAGCGAACACCTGAAGCAGGTAAATATTAGAAACACCGTTGTTTGAATGTACTGTTCTTCTCTCTGTGGGTTAGCTTAGAAATGTTTCAAAGTGTACTTGAATACAGCAAACTACAGAAGTAGAAAGTGAGGATGTAGGTTGTTTATGATGTCAAGATATCAATTTAAACCTGGAACAAAAGACTAAATCATATTATAAGGAGGGATTGAAGACAGTATGCTCAAAAAACTAGCCAGTTTCTTTCCTTTCCTATGTATGACAGTCGTGCTCTTTAACCTCAAATCCCTACTGCCTAAATGCTTTGAAATTTAACTACAAAGATTTGCCAAAAAAATGTTTCTTTTTATTTATAAAGATATGACTCCGTGGAACCTCCCTCCTTTTGGCAGTCTTTGATATGTAACTTTAGTTTCATATAAAAAGCAATAACCTAGTTTAGAACAGAGTGGATTTTGTTTTTCAGGGTTATTGCACTGCTGCAGTAGCACTGCTGTAGCTGCTTTGAAAAGAGCAGCGGGAGAACAGTACAAACAAATGATCACAGAACAAAGTCGCTCACAGACCAGTCAGGTCTCGCTTTGCAGTTTTTGCAGCACTGTCTGATGTTTAGTGCCTAACTGAAATTTAAAAAACAATCTGTAGCTTTTCCCCTGCGATAACATCAGCCCTTTAAATTCCACTCTTTCTTTCAAATGCCATATTCACAGATGTGAATCCTGAAAGCCATCCTCTCTGCATCAGAGCGAGTTCTCTCAGAGGTTCCTCCTTTGCTGGTTCATTCCAGATCAGGGCTGACCGGAAAATCCTCCCCTTGTGCAGTTCCTCCACTTTTTCCCCTCCTCAGGCCCCACAGCCTGGAGCACAGTCTGTCCCAGGGCCACACACGAGCTACTCCACCCATTAGAACTAGAATAGTATGTAAGAGGTGGGGAAATACACCCTCCAGCTTTCCCATCCTGATGTGCAGTGCCCAGTAAGCTACTCAACTGACTGCTGGAGGATGACTCTATGCCACAATTTACAAATGCATTTTAACTATCACCTTTTGCCCCTCTTTCATCCATCCTTCCTTCCTTCCCTCCAGCCTTGTCCACAGTAATGTCTAGTCACAATATTTTCATATTTTGATAAAAACTGCTATTATAAAAAAGAGGAAACTATAATAGTCATATTCAAAGCCTAACAACACTTATGACTTCAAGTTTTTTTAATGACAGTCCTTAAGTGCTTTGCTGTTACATTATGGTGGCAATTTCAGTAGTAGTATCCTTACTGCTTCGTATGTTGCTCTTTATTAAACCCATGCCTACCAAACACCCCTGGTATGCATTGTCAAGAGTCCACTAAAACATCTGTAACTCTCTAGAGCCACATAAAATATCCATTAAATTAAATTAAGTTCCTGACTAAATATTTCGAGATTAAGCTGTAATGCAGACATTTCTAAAATGTTGTTTGTAGAGGAACTATTTGCTTGAAAACATCAAGATCACACAGTAAGGATCACAAAATTAATATACTGTGTAGTATCCCTTTGTGTAACACTATACATATTAAATGAAAAATAATATATCAGGGAGAATTTGACATCCTGACTAGGTATGTGGTTGAATGGAACTTTTACTGCAAGTTGATTTAGGTGCCTTGGGTTTATGCATTGCCCCACATCAAGGATTTGGTACAAGTCATTTATCAAGCAGGTGTGCACACTGTTGCCTCACACATGAAAAGGTTTTCTTGCAGATTATGTGTCTTTTTGACAAAAGAGGTTTATCTGAGGGATTGTCAGAAAACTAATCCAGTGTAAAGGAGTAAGAAATGCTGGGAAAGTATTCAGAAAAGACTAGCAATGGATTTTCCTGGGCTAACTTCTACAGTGCTCTGGCAATAACCTATGTGCTCCAGCTGCTCCAGTGATGAGCAGGCTGTGTTGAGGATGGCCAGAATCAAGAACAGGACAAGACTCATAAAAAAGCTCTCAGAGGTATCAGGCACTCTGGAAGCTTCGTTTTGGGAATCTTGCATGCTTAATCAAGATGACTCACTTTGCTGCCAACATTACTACACTACAATCACCTGCCAATATGAATAAGGCACTCAGTGTACACTGTTATCTTCTTCTTCCAGCGTCGAGAAGTTGCAAAGACAGTTTTCTGTTTAGTCGTGATTTTTGCTCTTTGCTGGTTCCCTCTCCATTTGAGCCGAATTTTGAAGAAAATGGTATACAATGAAAAAGACCCCAGCAGATGTGAACTGCTCAGGTACTTCATTTTGTGTGTCAGTAGTTAATACTGAAAAAGTATAATGCTGCCTTACTTGGAATTTATATGACTAATGTCACTGTGCTTGCAACTGTGGTTTTTGATTTTCAGCTGCACCCATTTTCAGTGGTTTCAGTTGTAATGGGGTAGCATAATGTCAATAAATGTTGTCTGTCACCACTTCAATCACTTTCCTCTGGCTTTGTTGAAGTTCTGTGAGATAGATTATTATAGACATGGCATGGTACAAGATTAGATTGAGGGAGTTAGGTAAGAGGGAATAAGTTTCTGTGACAGAAGAGACTGTAACCTTAAAGAACACGGATGCTTGTGTAGCATACGAACTGTTTAAATGTTTTGCTTTCTCTTGCCTAGTTTCTTGCTGCCTTTGGATTATATCAGCATCAACCTGGCAACCATGAACTCTTGTATAAACCCCATAGCTCTGTATTTTGTGAGCAAGAAGTTTAAAAACTGTTTCCAGGTAAGATCTTCTTGATAAGATTTCATGTCCAGTTAACTAACTGTATTAAACCACTAAGTTGTTATCTATTTCTAACAGCTGGGAGAAGAGGAATGCAAAGGACTGAAAGATAATAAACTGTCCAGTTCAGCAGCTCACATAGCACACATACCAAACTGAAAGAGGAACTACCCACTTATCTGAAATGCTAAACCAATAAATAAGTTTGACAAAGTCCTCATCTGTAAACATGTAAACTGAGATAGACATGCTCTTGTAAATACTACAATGTGTGACATGTGACATGTACACAAAATAGAATTTGGTTGATAACATATCTTTCATTCTCGATGACACCAAGATGCCTGCACAAAACAATCCCATTAACAACTAAAATGTTCAGCCTTGAATACCAGGTACCAACCCTCGTACCTGAGTTGACTTTGGCATTAAATACACGTTATGTCTTCTACTTGCATTTTTCCAGTTCCTACACATGCAAATATATTTTAAGGCTAAAACAATTTCCTTGTGACAATGTGCCTCTGCAAGTCCCTGTCCCCCTAGTAAAGGCAATACAGAAAGAAAAAAAAAAACTAGAGGTAAAGGAATGAAACAGAAAAGGAAGACTAAAATAACTTTATCTGCAAAGAAAAGCAAAAGATGACAGGACTGTACAGGACAGCACTAAACTTTAAGTCTGAGAATAGGCAGAACCCAAAAAACATAATGAAAAAAAACATAATTAATTACTAGACTAGTGAATACCTGTTTATCTATAGCCTGCTCAGATTTACAAACTATTTTAAGGGAGTATTTTTACATGGTAAATAAGTCTGCTTTGCTTTTTACTGTCCCCTACTTCATTTGGGAACCATGGAGAGGATAATAGGCCTGAACTTGCCCTCAGGTGAAAGGGAGAAGTAACAGAGGGTATTATCAGGCTGCTCTTCATGATGTTAATTCATTCTTCCCATTTGTCCTTCCAAATATAACTCCCACCCAAAAACTCTAATTACAGAATTGTCAGCAATTTTTTTTTATCCTTCCCAGTTTCTCATCACAGCTTTCCCTTTGCCTCCTGGTATCAAGGTCATTAATTCAGTTTTGAATTTGTGTTTCTCACCCTGCCTCTGTTGCTGTTTTACATACCCACCCATACAGTACCTATATCTTAAATCTGGCTTTACCTCTGCAACATCCCCTTCTCACGGAGTTCACAGAATTCACGGATCTACTGCTGTTATTGGCATTGTTCCTCTGAGACTCCTAACTCCTTCCCCTCAAGCAGACACTCCATCTACATAGAATTAGGCACTAGTTTTTGTGAAGGGATGAGGGGATAGCTGAGGAATCCTTTCTGCTCCTGTCAGAAGAGACAACTGAACACAGCAACCTGTGAACAACCTGGGAGTATGGCCCTGAATGGCCTTTTATTCTTAACTGTCCAAAATAATACACCTCAGTATGTTTTGTCCTTTCTCCTAAACAATTCTATCTTCTTCTAAGATGTCAGAAGAGACCCAAGTCACAGGCTGGAGAATTTTCTTCTTTTCTCTTCTCTGCTAAGCAGCATGCTGATCCCCAAGCTTGAAATACAGTGAAAAAGAGGAGGAAAAATGTCAACCCAGCCCTTAAAAATATGCATTGAATTCTGCCAGTTCTCAATCTACTTACCTCAGTTAAAAAAAAAATTTTCATACTGTGAAAGTTTTTCTTAAATAAGAGGCACAGGTTGGGCCTAATTTGCTGTATTTGTGATGTTTAAACACAAGAATTGTTTGCATCCTAGGATAAAAATTTCTCTGAATGCAGCTACCAATCTCTTCAGCTAGAATTGTCTTTTCATTTCTAAATGAAAAATAAGGCTGGCAATCTGCATAGAATTGATAGATTTGTCTTAACCTTTTATTTATCTTTTTTTAAAATTTATTTCCAGTCATGTCTTTGCTGTTGCTGCTCCCAATCTAAGAGTCTGGTGACTTCAGTGCCCATGAATGGAACAAGCATTCAATGGAAAAATCAAGAACTAAACAATCACAATACAGATCGAAGCAGCCATAAAGACAGCATAAACTGAAAATTAAGGACTATCATACCATTTTGCAATGAAACAGGAAAAAAAAAAGTCACTACAAAGCTATTGCAACAAGAAGCCCAGTGACTGTTCCATAATAATTCAGATATGTGCACCATTGTACCTAATTCTAGAAGTGACTGAGTAGGCGGACTGATTATAACTATGATTTTCTGTGAACTGAGATCCACTGGATGGTGATTCTGCATTTGGAAATGATATTTATGGGATTATGACACCCAAAAACTGGCTTGAACTGCACAGGTGGTTTGCTCTTCTGAACCAGGCAGGAACTGTCCAGTGTCCGTGACTGGTACAATACATTTTGCCTGATTGTCACCTAGAATTAATCACTTTGGAATTTTTTCAGAAGATATCAAAATGGAATCTGTCTGTGACTATATTTTATCTCTGCCCATTTGTCTTTTTTAACTTTTATTTGTGTGGTGGATATATTCCATGCACCGGTATGTTTTGCATGTTGTTGTTGTTGCTGTTTTTCAGGTGTTATGTTCGAAAATGTTTTAGTCCACACCAGCATTTTATTTACTTATGTTACAGTGGGTCAGGACATTAGCTGGGCAGTTCACATTTGTAGCACTTCAGTATTCAAATATAGGAAGAGACCATTTAAATAGCATCAACATTTGGCACTTAAGCACAGATTAATACCAAAAAAAGAGGTATTAATAATACAGTACTATACTGTGTTATTTATTGTAATGCTCTGTACAAAATAAACATAATCTGTAACAGCAAAAATAATGAAAGATGCTCACAGAGGGCAATGTGTTTTTAATTAACTTGCCATGTTAATTCTTAAACTATATGAACCTTTTAATCTCTTTAGACTACAGCTGCATTAAGTCTAAGTTCAAATAATGGTCAGTGGAACAGAGTGAAGCATTATAAAAGCTGTCCAAAGAGTTCTGAGAATACAGCTATTATCAGAGCAACTATGCATAACACTACTACTTAAATATTGTGAACATGAGGTTATAGTCTTAGTGAATGTAGAACTGTGGAAGTCCATAAGAGCTGGATGTGCAGAAGGGTATTTTGTGCCTTATTGCTTACAGAGTTATTTATCTACACAATGTTCAAAGATTTTAAGAGGGTTTTATATGTTATCGGCATTGTTAAACATACAAAATGCTATTAATAAGATATAGAAGCTATTGCTTGCATACATGTAAACTGATGAGTTCCTTAGTACTTCCATCCATTAAGACTACATGGCAAGAGATTCCTTTGTTTGCCTATTAAAAATAAAAATTTTTAATAGGTAGCCTTTCACTAAAAAGTGGAATTAAGTAGCGTGATGTCATATATAATATGTCTCATGCACAAATCTGCTAGGCAATTCACAGCATCCTTTGTGCTAGGCTAAGAGGTAGTAATCAAAATTCCACAAATTCTTAAACATCTGTTTCATTTCAAGGGAAAGATATAATCCTGCATATTTTTATTTAAGAGGTCAAAATGCTAGCACCTACAGTGACTTCTGCTGCACAAGTTCCCCCAATGTTTACATTCACACCAATTTTCAAAGGTATATTTAAAGAAAGGTTCTTTAAGTTGGTTTATGTATTTTTGTGCTTTTGTCTCTGTGACATATATGCGTGTATAAATACATATAAATCTATGTTCATATGTTATAAACCTAAATACAGTCTTCTGACAGTGCTCTGTGGTAGTGCCTAAGAGCATGGTATGGAATGAGACTCGGCTGACTTTTACTCAAAACACTTCATCCTCAAACTGTATCAAAAATCATAGTAAATGAGTAAAAAAGATTGAGTTACTGAGTCTCTTTACACCCTAAAACCTTCCCTGCTTCTTTGACAGAACATATTGAGGAGATGACAAAGCTAAACAGAAAATGGAGGAGTGGATTTCTTTATTTCAAGGCAGGAAAAAGTTTTATGCACATTCCCCTTTTCTGCTATTTATCTGATGGGTAGATAAACCAAAACAGTTCATACACCAGCAAACCAATCATGATTACTCAGAGACAATGTTTCTACCTGTCTATGTAGGACAGTGAGCAGTAGAGACAATCTAGGTCAGAAACTGTAGGGTTCTTCTACAAAAAATGGTCCTGAAATGGACCATTTTTATGCTTTACCCACACTGATGCAAAGCATGAATCATGAAAATCTAACAGTTTTCCTTCCAGCATTAACACTTCCAGCATCTGTTGCTTTCAACCCAATAGTTGGCTCTCTCATGTGGCAAAGAGACATGGATGTGCACACACACAAAGCATACTTCAAACCAGTCCAGCCTAGATGGAAAAACCATCTTCCTACTCCCCAAAGAGCCGACTGGCATCAGCAGCAGCATTGTAAAATACAAAACTTTTCAAAGGAAAGAAGAGGATAAAACAGATATATATTGTGAGAGGCATTTTTTAGAATCCTTTACAATTATTTTTTGAAGCTTCCTTACAGATCAAAGCCTGCAAAAACTAATTGGTGATTCTCATTTCACCTCCTCCAGATTGTGGAAGGACTGACAGAGCCTAAACAGCAGTGACAAGTGAAGTCCTGGGAGGTCTCATACGCTTTTTTGCCATGTTTGCTCTTGTATGTTCAGTGGTGGCTGCTGCTCCCACTCACAAACCAATTGTAAGGACAAAGGGTGTTATGATGTGGCAGCTGTGGTGAGGGGGGGACTGTTTCTCAAAAACTTGCTAAGGTACTTCCTTAATTCTCTCTTCTTCATTCTGCTGAGAATAGTAAATATTCCTCCTGGTATTGTGAAAGAGCTGCCTTTCCAATAGAACCAACAAAGTCTTCCACAATTCTGAAATTAAATCTTTCTGAATTTTAACCTTTCCTTTTGCTGCCAAGTTCTGCAAAAAGGTGCTCTGGCTCTTTTGTGCATCAAACCCAATGTGGATTTAGTTGGGATTTTTCTCTGGTGTTGCACAGAAGCTGCGCTCTCTTTTACATCAGAAGAACTTTCTAGAACAAGCATTCTTCCATTCTTCTCTTACTTTTATAGATGTTTTTATGCCTGCTGTTTGCACTCCTCTCAGCTGAACCAAGCCCAGCTTTTCTCTGCAGCTGACAGGACCTCTATTCCACAAGTTTCAGATTAACGTCATAAGCTTTTTGTAACATCTGTTCATTGTAATCAAAATCAATTTAACTATCACATTCATCTTTTTTTGTGGACTTCAGAATTCCCAACTACTTTCAGTCCAGTCAGTGTAAAATTTCACTGACAGTCTCACAACCCAACTTCAAACACTTTGCAGAGTTTTCTTTAATTTTAGAATACAGCTATTCTCCTCATTTTCATTATGCATTGTTTTCAAACTACCTCACTAAACATTTCCTCTTTGATGCATTTGATATTTATTTGCCTCAAAGATACAGCATACATAGGTTTTCACTTACATATATGTTTGTATCAATTTACTTACACAGGAAACTGTGCTTCAGACCTGACTTAGCCAGCTCCTGTGCTTTGGAAAAAAGTACTTCATCATAAATCTCACCTGACAGAACTATTAGCTCAGTTCTGTGAAAAGATGCTTATGCAACCCTCATATCTGAATGTTTCAGGCATTTACCTGTCTTTCCCTGCATCCTTCAGAAACAACTATGACCCCCCTACCCAATTTCAATGAATTTTACAGAACAGTAAATTCACTATGAAGCTACAGAGAATTTCACCAAAACTGCAGGATGGGTGGAAGATCCAAATTGTACTTGTGCTGTATGCAGAAAATTTCTGAAATGCAGTTTATACCTACTGAATAAATTCGCTTGATAGAAAGATGTTATGAACATCACAGATGCAGAAAAAGCCTTGATCAGAGCCTGCAATCTGTAAGACATCTGAGAATCAAACTTCAACACACAAACCCTTGGAAGCCAGTATCTGTAAGTTCTGTTGCTTGTGGAATTAGTTACTTTTTAAATTTTTAGTTATTTTTTTCTGTTTCTCTTTCATCATTTACATATTTCCTGCAATCTTGTTACTACATCATTTGATTCTGTGAGGCCTTATGAGTTTGTGAGAAGACAGGGTACAAATACAAATTCTGCTGCATTTGTATGAACAGATTTCAGCTCAAATGTCCCCGAGGCAAAGGACATATTTTCATTAGAAGAACCACCAGGACTGCCTGCTAACATTGCCTTGCAGAGTTTCTTCCAGACAATCAGCTGTGCAAAGCTTGGCTCAGCAAAGTATCCTAATTTACGCTCCTTGCTCTTTCAGAGACTAAATAAAGGCAATTATTTTCAAAATCAGAGGAAAAGAAGACACATAAAAAGTGTATAGACCAGAAACAGCTCTCAAGTTGCATAGAAAAAAAAACAAAACAAACAAACAAACAAACAAACAAACAAAAAAAAAACCACACCAAAAAAACAACCCAAATCAGGCATGTTTAAAATATGGCTCTAAAAGAAACACAACTTATCATTAGTCCAAGTGTGGGAAAGGAAGATAAGAACTAAATAAAAAATGTAGGTCATCTCCACTTTTTCTTTAAAGGAAGACAAAATTAATTGACCTTTCATATCTCATTTAGAATCAGCCCTTTCCCTGTACAGAAACCACTGCCTCTGTCACAGTTTTGCAGTCCTATTAGTACAGTCGCTTATTATTACAATAATAAAGCTCAACATAATAAGTGGTACAGCTGATAAGAAAAGAGGACTTCATCTGTAGTTCAGCAGCACTCTGCCCACATTTTTCAGCGTAACTGAGTGTCTGTAAACTGCTCTGAAATCAATAATTTGGAAATAACTTGGTGCACCTCAGAAAAAGGCTTTTACTTTAATCTCACACTGTCTTAGTCCTTGGGAGTAAAAAGACTGAATCTGCAAGTTACTGAATCAAGCATCCAGAACAATTAATGAGAAGCAGTTCTAAGCCATCCAAGAGAACATGCATTCTGCTATATTTTTTTAATGGAGGGGAAGATTAGAAATCCATCATTACTAGACACCACTGTGCCAACCTGTAGCCACACTTCGTATTTATTGAAATGTCTCTGTCTAAAGTTCTTTTGTCTTTTCCCTCCAAAACTGTTGTACAGTGGTCTCCTTGGTATTGCCTCTGAATAAAGTATTTGGATCTTTTTTTTTTTTCCAAATATCTACCCACTATAAATACAGATACATGGTATATTCCAATATAGAAGCACAATTAAACCACACTCCTAGTAAAGTCACAAACTTTTAGAGTCAAGTTTTAAACAGAAAATTAACATACTTCTCTTGGGACAAATGAATACCACAGTTCAGTACTACTAGTAGAAAATACATTGATTTTTTTCGTAAAAAATAAGAAACTATATCACTTTTTCTAATTGAAAAAAAAGAGTAGGTGTTCACATGAATAATGAGAAAGTCCACACTTCATGAGCTGTAATAAAATACAGTAAGGACCATACATCTTTTTGCTCCAGAATGTAAAATAGGTTTAAATTCTGGGGATTAGGAAGACATAACTCTCCGATGCAAGATTTTTTGATTTCCCTACTTCTCTAAAGTACTAATTTCAAGACACATCTCAAACTCAGAGATAGTTGTGAAGAAAGGGAGATGCTTATTGTTAACTAACATTGCCTTCTTGCCCTGCAGAAGAGTCTTTGGCTAGCATTTTTTATAATATCCAGCATCTTTTGGCTTTCCTGTACCACAAATGAACTGCAACAACTGCAGTACCAAGGACTACTCCAAAATCAAGGAATACAATGTTGAATTAGTTCCTTTCCAAGAACATTTGTATATATGAGAATTTGCTTGCACAGAACTTTAACCAGTGGTTGTTCTTCCATACAAAGTTCATTAATATAAAAAAATAAACTAACAAACTGATCTTCCATTTACTTTAAAAATGTGAGCTATTTAGAGATAAAACAGAAAGAAAATACCATGTAATTGAACTACGAGCACTTCCATACCACATATGCTACACACTGCTGTAACTAAAGACATGAATCAAATACCAAAATGTTATCACATAAAACTGCTTGTTAAAAAATACAAAAAGAATTAATACATTCAGAACAATCAAAGTTTGTTCAACATTCAATATTCTAGAGGACAAACTAGCACAGTAATATATTTGAAAATTGGTTACATTCACTCGGTGACAAATAAAAGAATTTGGCCTGGACACCCAAAGTTGTTTAAGCTTCTGTTTGAAATACCAGTGGGATAAAGGCATGAGTTTGCTCTACAAAGAAAATTATGGGCTACAACTTCACTGTAAAAAAGGAGCTAAGGAAAGATCAAAATCATTTTTAAGATTGTCAGATTTTTCAGACTAGAATTGATCTTAAATACGAACTGTATCTCTGACATGGAATTCCTAACTAATTCATATTTCCAGCTAAAGACTTCCATATGTTTTATCAATTTTATTTTATTTTATATCATCTGCTTGGTAAGTATGAAAATGTCAAGACAGTCAGTCTAGTTTTACTTACCCAAGATTATAATTCACAAAAGAATTGAATGTATCTACACTGATTGAAATAAGAAAAAAACTAGGAAGGATGTTATTTTGTCAGCTGAAGGTATTATCTCAATCAAAGTTAAAACTAGACATTAAACTAATCTTAGGTTTCAAGTAGTAACTTGGGATAAAATGCTGAATCTACTGAAGTAAAAGATAAAGTTGCCACATCACTTCAGCAGGACTGGGATTTCAGTCAGAATGTCTGATGGAGCTTGGATGAATAATTATGAAATTATCATCTCATATGCTCAGGTGGGGGAAGAAGCTTAGGCACACTTTTTCTCCCATAAAATCACCTTAATAAAAATCAGGGGTAACAGGGTTCTCCCCTCACACCACACCACCAACAGAGCCAGGTGGCCAGAATAGGAAACAGGAAGACTGTCTACTTGTAGGGAACAATCTGCATAATAGAACATTGATATTCTGAAGATCCAGATTATTGTCCTGATCCTGTCCTTCCTCCCAGATTTTTGTTATTGTAACAGATAACAATGGAATGACCTGTGTCAGTGCCCTTATTGCATGTGTCCTCTTCATAGTTCAGGCTGATATTGGGCAGGTACTGTCGGCTGGAACATCCTAACATTATGTATCCCTGACATGCCTGCTGCAATCATGCAGATCAGTTTTTACCGAAACAATTCTGGCCTACACTGAAATCAATGTGGACGTATTATAGTGTGAGCACCTATCTCTCAGAGATAAAGTAATCCCATGTCAGAGGAATCACAGGATCAATATTTATTACTGCAGGGGAGGTAGCATGTTATATTCCAAGAATTTGATACGTACAAGAGAAAAATATCTCTGTGGGGGTTTACCCTGCTGACTCAAACTGAAAACCTTTACAATTCTCCTCATATACAGACCGTTGGGATCTGCCTCCTTTCAGAAAACTTCATCTTCTGTATTTAACTGTTCTAAGGATGTATTTTCTAGGCTCTGGGAAAACACAGTTCGCTCTAACTAAACACTGCATGAGAACTGTCATGTACAGTCATTCCCACTTTGCAGTTTTTTTGCCACGGGTATGGGATTTCATAAACATTGTTCTGTATTGTAAATAAAATAAGCAAAATAATAATATGGAAAATGTATTTACATGAAAAATAATTAGATGTTACATGAAAAGGAGCTGTCTATAACTAAGCACACCTGACGCAGTTCTTACAAAGATCCAATTGGTAACAGCAGATTACGTTTTACTTGATTTGCTCAAAAATTTCAATAATCGGCCCCTTGAACCAAAAGCAAGAATGCCACACGATACATAACTTTTTGGATAACTGGCTGACTTTTTCCATGTTGAGTCTCAAAACTGAATACAGATAACTAATTTAATATACTGCTTATGTCTTAGTTCAAGCAAGGTTAGCTTACCACAACTTTGTAACCCAAATTGCCGTGCTACCCATTGAACTGGTTCACAGTTCCAGACGTTTTAGCAAAAATTTGTCTCAGTGGGTGCCGAGATGGAAAATGGAAAGGAGTGACCAACTCAAATAAACAAACAATGCAATTCAAGAACAATTTTGAGCTCACCAGGGAGCTGAAAATCTATTCCAAATGCTACTTTAACTACGTGTTGTATAAATACTGTAATCATTTTTTTTCCCCAAAACTATGCTCTGCAAGCCCCTGGCAATGTAGGCTGCACAGCAATTTTATGAAACACTAACCCCAAAGCTTTATAATGTTTAGTACTACAAGATTGATGATGAGTAGTGATGTGCATTTTGAGTGTTAACTATTTTTCATTATCCAAACTCTACAGAACCCCGAGAACTCTGCAAGGTAAGAGAAACCTTTTCTAAATAGTCTAATACACAAGTTACAGAAATTGGAAGTTGAAAACTCCAATCTGTTTGAATAGTCTAATACATAAGTTAGGGAAATTGGAATTTGACAATTGAGTCTAAATTGAAAATTTGAAAATCTGATATGAAAATTTTCAATTCCTATTTCTCTGACTCTGTGCTTACAGTTTGCCTTTGACAACTTCTCTATTATCTTGTCCTTCTTTCTGAGATCCTTTCTTATTCTTGACTTAGCATTGCCAATAAGGAGGACGAATTAACTTGTGTTGAACTCTTGATTGCTTCCACTACTTCAAATGCCAATGTTATCCAGGCCTAAAGTTGGCCTTAGGTATTACTCCTCTATACCAAAAGTTCATGTGAACATACTTTGAATTGTCCATGTAGTTCCTGAAGATAAAGTGATTAAACTGTAACAGTTTTAGGGTAGGCGATTATAGGAAACAGTGTAAAATTAATAGGGGAAAATACAATTAAATATTGGTATTGAAATGAGTTTTCCATCTTTAAGAAAAGCTTTCTATCAGTTTTCCACAGCTTTTCTCTCAAAGCCTCTTCAGAATCACAGTCAATAGAAAGATGAATGCTTCTGATTCACTTCAAGGAAGCAAAAGGTTTTATGCTTTGATGTGTAATTTGCAGTGGATTAGTTTCAGAACTGTCAAACTACAAATACAAACAGATATAGCCAAAGCAATTTTAATTTAGATTCAGTATTTGTAATCTCAGGACACAGACAAAAAGTTCAGCCTAGACAGCCCTAACTTTGCTCAGCAGCACAGCAAACAATCTGGCATGCAACTGCACTTTATGGTTACAGGTACCCAAACGAATTTATTTAGATCAAGCGTAGCTTTGGCAGTCATGATTTTTGCTATGAATTTTAAGAAAGGAACAAAGGTCCAGAACACAAAATCTCTTCTGGACTCTAATCACAAAATTTATCTTTAAAGAGGAACCTAACGCAAACTAGCTTTTTGTCCCAAAATTGCATGTTTACAAGAAAGAAAAACCCAAACCTAAAATATTTGTTTCTATCTGTGGAGTTGAAAGGGTGCTGCATAAGTAATTTCTCCAGTATAAAGGTTGACCAATATAAAGACTGCCTAGAAAAAGCCCTTTCCTGTCAAACTTGAAGTGTATTAACAGAGAAATGTGTGGAATTTATCAGTGTCGGAGCTTACAGCCCTTGCTGTATTGTTCATAATGTCAGCATAGCTAGAGAATTTATGTTTTAGGACAATCAGCCTGACACCTTTCAAAAGTACTATGTTAAAAAAACCCAAAAGGATTTAGAAAATAATGGGTTTACTACAAACAAGTCAGTAAATCAATTTAATTTTATAATAAATTCATAGAACAGATTAAACCCTAAAAAGATAAATACAGACAGAAGATAAATAGAATCAATTGGTAAAAAAGGAAAGAAATACACATAAAGAAGATAACCAGAAACTAATCTCTAATGGGAAGATGGAATCATGGCAACAGACCTCCAGGTGACTGTGAACACCAAGTAAGTGATCTGTTTGCACTTGAAATATGGCACCAAGAAAGAGAAATGCAGTTTGGGATTAATACATACAGGCATTAAGTGTCACAAGACACGGATTTAATATGCGGCTGTAGTGTGATTGTATGTGAAATAATTGCACTCAGAGTACACAATTGTGATTTGAAACATTCAGTTTCAGTAGCACACAGTTTAGGGAGTGAACAAACCTGTTTCTTGAGAGGTCCTTCAAAAGTAGAAGTAAATTTTTTAAAAATGGTACAGGAAAAAATTAATGCTATAAAAATAGATTAGAACTCTCCATGTAAAATTAAGACACTTCTGTCCAGCACAAGAATCACATCTGTTTTGTATAAATATGAGCAGTCCTTCTTTGTGTTAACGATCAAAAGGATCTAAAAACCTAAAGCAGGCTGACTAATCTGCTTACTCATATATTGTATGAAAGCTGTTCCCTAACACTGATCATCTTTTGCCCTTTTGTCTGTTTTTCTGAGTTCTACTGTGTTATTTTCAAGATGGGAGAGATTTTTCACAGTAATTCCTTTTAAAACTGTTGTATTTAGGGTTCTTAATCACCGGTAACACTTGGAGTCATAAGGATTTCACAATGCAAGTCCAGTTTGGATGGACCCTTGAGTAAACTGGTCTACTGGGTGGCATCTCTGCCCATGGCAGAGGGGATGGAAGTAAATGATCTTCAAGGTCTCTTCCCATCCAAACCATTCTATGATTCTATATTTGTACTGAACACATGTATACACTGTTCACAACTGCCTCTATAAGTTCCCCAGTTGCACAGGGATTACCATAAACTAAACTTATCCTGGACCTTGCATCTATCTCCCAAATACCAAAGATATTTCTCCTTGCTTAATTCAATTTATAAAGTGTAGATATGTTAGGAGTGATTCGTTTCTGAATACTGCAAAATCACAGAAATGTACATTTCTGAAGCTGATTATAAATTTCTTTTCTTAAATTACAGTTGTAACTGTAGCTGAATAAATTTTCCTTTAAGCTTTCCAAAAGGAAACAGCTCAAGGATGACAAAGCATGGAAAACTTTGTCTACAGAATGTATTATTGCAGAATCATAGAAGTAAATATAAATACATTTTTGCAAGGGAAGTATATCATTTGGAAGATCATTATGTTCTCTTTGCTCTAGCAAAGCTCACAACGAATGGAACTAACTGCTGTTTTACATGCTAAACTGTATTCTTGGAAATCAGTGGAAGCTTTGCCTGAGTAAGCAGGGTAAGGACGAGATACTTAAGAGGTGAGTCGATGTCTTCCTTCAGGTACTGTCTGAGTGTCTTTCAGAACTGAATTAACCGTTTGACTCAGAATTTTGTTCTGAATTATGTCAAAGCAACTCCCACCCAAATCCACAGAAGGGCTCACATGCACCTGGGAATGCTGGCTCAGAAAAGCTTGTCATGACCCCGATGTAGAAATGCTCCATGTGTATTGATGTATAAACACTCTACAAATTAAGTGAAACAATCAAGTTCAGGGTTCCTGCCCCTCAACTGGAATAGCAGCTGTGCTATTCCCAGCAACTGACTGGGAGTCTGAGATGACTAATGTGGATCTTTTTGCTGTAGTTTTCTATTCCCCACCTCCTACAGCCTTCCTTCAAAATACATCAGAAGAAATTTTGTAACGCTTTAGCTTTGAACTACTTCAAGCACACACAGAACAAACAATATGCCTACCTGGAACAGGAAACGAGCTTACCCCAAACACCAGGTAGCACAGGAGTTAGAGGCAAGTGTAGGAGAGAAAAGGCAATTATACAGAAAAGCTTCATTTTCAATGGCAGTGATATTCTTGTTTCTAATGGAAAATTAGATGATGCTAAATTTTGGCAAGCTCCAGCAGTGGGTAACAGTCCAAAAAAATGCTACAGACTTGCTTAGAATCACTTCCTCTAGTCATGGTAACTAAGAGCTGAACTTGGCCCATAATGCTCCCCCTACATCTCTTCTTCTGAGCCATGTGTTCTAAATACTTTATAGTTAGAAATATTTTCATGTGGTTGTAAGTAAATGTGTGTCTTAATGTCTGCCAAAAACAAAGTATACTTACATTAGAATAAGCACATCTGATTTATGAAACAATATTAGGAATCATATTGCTGGGAAGAGAAAAGCAAAATGCTAAACCAGTGTGAGACACAGAACCAAATGTCTTGCATTTGTAAGAAATCCAAGGAAAAGTATTGCTGGGTTCATTCAAAGGCTAGTTTCTATATTGTACACATTTTGGAATCCTGTAGTGAAATCTCTCTTTGGGAATTGCACTACTCTTCTGTCCAGCACTCAAAGTTTATTAAAGTTTTGTGGGAAAAAAGCTGTTTGGCAGCATCCCAGTCCATAAGGGTCTGAGAATGATGTGCCAGAAAGACTCAGGAGGCCTAAAAAGCCACTTTAAAATATGGAAAAGCTTTTTTTTTTTTTTTCAGGGGCCCAGTTCAGGGGGTTTCAGTCTGTTTCATGGATTTTTCTAGGCTGCAGCACAAAAAAAAAAAAAAAAAAAAAGCCTCTAATATTGTCATGTTTAAACAAAAATGCTCCTTTAGAAGGCAAAGTTTTGGTTTAATGATTTTTCATGGTTATTGAAAAACTGTGTTTTTTGAACTAAAAGTTAATAGCTATCTATATGTAGAAATGTAGAAATTTATTTAGTGTGAAAGGGATCTTCCAGTCACATTACTGTTTACATATTGGCAGGTATTAAAGTCCATTTCATCTCCAACTCTTCATGTGTCTTTACAACAACATTTCTCAAAAAAAACTTTGTCTGCGCAATTTTGTGCCATGAGGACTGCCTAGTCATATATACAAGCTGTTACAAACGTGTTAGCTAAACATATCCTTGCAAGGATACATGCAAAAACATGCATGTATTCTGGAAAGAAAAGCATATTTATTTTTCTTTTTCTCCTTTTTAGCTGTCTTTCTAGCCACTTAACAGACCATATCTCAGAGAATTTGAGTTTAAATCACTATAAAATTCCTTTTCAATTAATTTGTTTTAAAGTATTGAGACACACATTGACTTGGTAGGAATAGCAGCTCTGACAAATCCCAGCAGAAATGCATTAGTTTTAGGTATAATGGATACTATACTGGAAACTTCCCCAAAAAATCTTCTTCCACTTAGAGCCCAATTTTAATTTAATTAACATCACAAGGACTTTTCCCTTTGACTCCTGAAGAGAAAGATCAAGTTCAGACTATGTTTCTTACCTCTTCATTTTTAGGACTGACCACAAATATGGAAAGAAACAGAGAAACGAAGCAAGAGAGAAAGGGAGGAAGATCTTGTTTGTTTAGTTGTATCTGGCAGATCCCTCTTGCTGAACCTGGGAGAGATCTCGAAAAAGACAAAGCACTGCACTCCCAAGTACCACACCATCTGATTTTCATCTTCCTGGCCTGCATAATTGAATCCAGAATGTAGAGTGCATGAAGAAAGGTTTTTGCCTTTGGTGCACCCACAAAAGTCATCATGTTGGATAAGGAGCAGACTAATCAAGCAGGCATTCACTGAAGAGCGCTTTACCCTAGGCTCCAGTCCCTGCTCCTACAACTATTTTCGTACTTATCCAGGGCTGAGTATTTCTCTATTTTCTGTAAAATTTCACAATAGTTCCTCTTTCTCACCAATGTGCCACAACTGCAAGACTTAAATGCTGACAGTGAATAGTTAGTATCTTCTCAGAAAGGGGAATCGAATCCTAACTGCATTCTCAGCCTTCTGCCTGCTGACTAAAGCATGGTCCAAAGAAGGGGTGGAATCCTTTCAGACAGACAAGGGAATTGAACCTGGACCTCATCCATATTTCTGTCTGTACTAAGCCCCGAACTACAGTCTGAAGGGAAACAGATTTTTCCACTGTGGGGCCAGCTGTTGCATTTTCAGAGCTCACCTACTGGATTGAACTCTCCAGGGAGACACGTGAAGGAATGCTTCACTTCTGGACACCCACTGGGCATTAGCCTGAGTTAATTACAAGGCTGCTCAGTCCTATTAAGGCTTAAGTACCTTTGAGAGCACAAATGAGCACTGCTGGAGTACTTTATGCACCTCATAATAAAAAATGCCTGAGCTTCCAGTCAACCTTATGAACCTCCAGGGTTTTACGGCAGATGTGTGAACACTTTTAGGACTGCAGTTTTGACCCACGGCATCTAAATTCCACCTGACTTGAACATCAGTTATGTCCTTTTCTGGGCCTCATCCCAGATTAGAATCCACAGCTCAGAAATAATCATAATATCTGCATAATGCTGATTTTCAGAACGATTTATAAATATTAAGTAATTAATCTTCATATTGCCCCTGGGCAAATATTTCCATTTTACATACACAAAAAATTGTGATAAATTGCCATAGGCTGCAACAGAGTCAGTATCAGAATGAGAATGGAGGAATTCCTGGCTCTCAGACTAGAATTTAGTTCATGCCTCTCAGAAGAAAGGAGAAAAAATCTTAATCTTCAGAAGAAAGAGCTGTTATGTTGACACATTTTAATTGACCAAACCCTTTTTCTTTTAAACTTGTAGACTGGTTTTTTTTCAAAGTACATAAAAAATTTTGCAGCACTGTCTTACAGTTCTGGTAGACTTAGCAACACTGATAGGTAAATAACTGAGAAAGCATGACCAAAACTTACCTTCAGTAAACCTCATCTTTTGTCTGATTTTAGAAAGGAATGACTGGAAAGACTATATTTAATATTATGCAATCCTGATACATTAGTTAAAAAATGACTCAAATTAAAGAAAGGGCTTATTAGATCACTTAATCACTACCAGTGGCATCATCGTCTGTAGTACACAGACGTTGAAGTATTTTAGGAATCTAACATTTTATGCTCCTGCTATGGTTTTGAAGATGGAAAATCCAGAAGAAAAAAAAACAACCAAACAGTAGGATTTTTTCTCCTTTCATTGCTGAAGGAATTCTACGAGAACTATATTTCATATAAGAACTGTTGCTGTCTTGAAAGGACTGCCAGCTACCAACTCCTTCACATGACATTCTCTGCTTGAACAGTTCAAACAGATCCCTCCAGAGCTTCTCTCACACGGTTTATCAATCTACTTTCTACATACCCAACTTAAGAGTATGTTATGTTAGCCATTATAAAGTCACAAGTGCTGGAAAGTTCTAACATATGAAATCGTTTTAAGGGTAAAGTATCAAAACTGACAAAATACATCAGTATTACTGACACGACAAATTGCAAACTTTAACCACTGTGTTTCAAATATTTACATCACATCCATTTTCACAACTCTAAATCTTGATAAACGTTATGTTGTTTCACAACCAGTAATTCAGTGGATCAGTTTAAATCCACAGATCTTAGTTGAACACTGTTTAATACATGTTTACATTCACAACAAGAAACAGCACACCAGAACACAAGTAATTTGTTATAGAACACATGTAATATTTTTTGTGTAAAGGTGTTGCATGTATTGCATGTATTGCACATATGATATACACAGGAGGTCTTAGCACAGAGACCACACCTTGCAACAATTATTTGCAGCCCTGAAAGTTCTAATGTTAGATATTCAATTAACTGATGATGGTCACAGCTGTGACACTCCTTGAGTAAATTCTCATTTCAAGTATGCCAGCTAATTGTAACATAGGAAAATTTGCCTATCATTCAACTACTGCATGCCTTTCCTTACAAACCCCTATATTTTGTACATCTTCTCTGAGATCTCCAAACAAGAATACCCTGGGGGTTATGTTTACATCACACTTGAGTATTCTGAAACTTCAGTCTCTTAAATACCAGGGCTCCAATTTTAGGCCGACAGCACATCCTAGTGGGTACTCACACTGTTCCGTGTTTGGATTGCACACACTTCCGTCTTAGCTGCATAAATACTCTTTTGTTACCCTTCAGTGCAAGTACTTTTCTTCTTTCCTTATATGGAACAACTAAGAATGAAGTTGGGAATTTGGAAGTATGTGCCATTTAATAAAACTGAGATAATTCAGGAACATGGAATAATTTAGAACTTGTTTCATACATCTTTTAAGCAAAGGTGTGCTTATGGATATGTATAATTTTAGCTACTTTTAGGCAGAACATACAATGAATGGTAGTGTAGTTTGTCCTTTTGTTTGCATTTGCCAGTAGGAAAAATCAAATTCAGTTTCATCTGGGCAGCTTTACCTGAGAAATATGAGCAAAGGGCTATACACATTATCAAGTACTTAGTAATAAAGCTATACATTTAGTCATCCAAAATGCATCTATTACAGCATTTTAATATGGAGGTTTGCCAGTCAAGTATGCAGCACAATCAGAGAGATGCCTGTTGAAGCAGACAGAAATCAAGAGAAAATGGAAATAAAATGCTGCTTAACTGTGTTACATTTTGTAAGAGCCCCATTTAGAGATTTTTAAATGACTTCTTAAGTGAAAGATTGTGAAATATGGGATACTCACATACTTTAAGATATTTTCTCCCAGGAAAGTTTACAATTTTGCATTCCTGAGAAGAGGAAGCAGAGAGGGAGGTGCTGAGCTCTTCTCCCTGGTATCCAGTGATAGGACACGTGGGAATGGTTCAAAGTTGCATCAAGGAGGTTTAAACTGGATATAAGGAAGGATTTCTTTACTGAGAGAGTAGTGAAACACTGGAACAGGAGTCCTAGTGAGTTGCCCCAAGTCTGTCAGTGTTTTAGGGGTGCCTGGACAATGTCCATAATAACATACTTTAACTTTTGGTCAGCCCTGAAGTCATGGGAGACTTAATTGTTGAAGGTCCCTTCCAAGTGAAATAATCCATTCTATTCTATTCCATTTTCCTGCTGAACATCAGCCTCCTGCTGTGGCAGCAATAATCAGAAGGAAGCACACTTTTACAGCAGAACCTGATAGGGAGGGAGGGAAAGCAGTGATAATGGAGTTGACCCTTCCATGTCATTCTTCCCTCCAAATTGGGTTTACATATTTTCTTTTCCCTTCTTGAATCAGGTTCACGTATTTTAGGGTAAATTTTCTTGCCTGATGTATTTTTGATATTTTGTTTGTGGTTAAAGTGTTTAGAACCATTATATTAGAGAAACATATTTTCTGCTACTAATATATGAGTTTTCCAAAGGCTCAGTAATCAGAACTCAGTTAAAAAGGATCCCCATTTTTTAGTTTAGCTTCATGGTCTTCTGCTGCCTGACTCATGTTCAATATGTTACTGGCAGCGCTAACGTCTTAATTTGGCTGAGATGAAAACTTGCCCAGAGATAGTCCCTGTGCCCCACCTACAGGCGAATCCATCGTTCCCTGTAATGTTGAGGAACACATGCAGGTCTCTCATATTCTCTCCTAAGAAGGGGAGTAAAAGAAGAGAGAGGCTCCAGCAATCTCACCTTTGTTAACAATCACAGATGGGTACATACACTGTGTTTTAAAGCTACAGCTGCGAGGCAGAAGATAACAGAGAGGGTTTTTTATCAGTTCCCAAACGTTTTCTAAACGAGCACTGACAGTGGAAGGAATGGCAAATACAACCTAAACAATGGTACTGCCTGCTTCTTTACCAGCCAGATCATTTTCTGGAATAACTTACCAGAGTTCAGGAATCCCTGTTGTAAACAAAACAGCAACATAAGGAGTTCTCAGTAAAAATCTGTTAACTGCTCAACAGAAAGACGTAACTTCTCAACAGAAAAGATGCTCTTCAGGTAACGGGTTTTTTATATAAATAAATAAATATATTTTTAGGCTTAATGAAAAAAT
>NW_020955486.1:3710-6316 GCF_003031625.1 Empidonax traillii | reverse complement strand
ATAACTTACCAGAGTTCAGGAATCCCTGTTGTAAACAAAACAGCAACATAAGGAGTTCTCAGTAAAAATCTGTTAACTGCTCAACAGAAAGACGTAACTTCTCAACAGAAAAGATGCTCTTCAGGTAACGGGTTTTTTATATAAATAAATAAATATATTTTTAGGCTTAATGAAAAAATCTGCAGTTGACAGAGACCTCTTGTCATGGTCCACATGACAGTTTTCTTCCTTCACAGATGACGGGATATGGGAATGATTTTTTTTTTATAATATTTGTCAGAGCTGAAAAATTTTGTTGTAGAGAAGGTGTTGAGCAGCATCTTTTCCACCATATTATTCTGGCATCGATTTTATTGCTATGAATGCCATAATCAGAGGTTTGAAGGGACTTATGAAGTCATCTTGTCCACACCCTCCTGCTCAAGCAGGGCTACAAAGTTGCTTGGGACCACCTTCAGTTAGGTCTTGAGTATCTCCAAGGATGGAAACCCCACAGTCCCTCTAGGGAACCTGTTCCAGTGCTCAGTCTGACATTAAAATAGTGTTTCCTTAACAAGTTATGCCAAACATTACTCTTGTTTACAGAAAACACCCCAAAACTCTGTGAATTTTGACTTGCCCTTCACCTGGAGCATGGATTTTTAGCAGAGAGGTGTATTGTCTCAGTTAAAACTGAATCTAGGTGTTGTTTGCTCTTCACTGCAAGTGCTATCTGATAAAATGTTGGGAAGGTTTTCATATTACAAAATTCTACAGGAAAAAAATTTCCAAACATTTGGCACACATTCTTTCCATTCTTTCACAGGAATGATAGATGTGCCCATCTGAGGAGCTGTTTATGAGGGTTATTTACACTTCACTATTCCATGTTTGCCACTTCCTTTTATACAGCTCCCGTTACATTTCTAAATATATTTTGAGGCATCCTATATAAAATAAATGAACAAAACTCATTGTCAAGCAAATATAGATGCCCATCAAGTCCCCTCACTGCAAGAGAAGCTCACGTTTTCAAGTGCCAAACAGCCTAGTGATGGGAGACAGCTAACATGTTCCCAGCAAGCTAACATGGGAAAATCTGAGTAACCATGAAAACAAAGAAACCACATCAATACTTACCACCCAAACTGCTGGTAACAGATGCTTCTGCATCCAAAAAAACAGCCTTTCCCTTCAATGATCAGCTGCAAAAGAAACAACGAAGTAATCAGAATGTGGTGGCAGCATTTCCAGAGTGAAGATCAATGTCAGAACTGACAACAGCACTCTGACAGAAAATTGATGATGGACACTAAAAAAGAAATTAAATTGAGTTTTTAACTCTCATTAAGTTTTAATAAAATGAAATAAAAACATGCTAGAAAGGTTGCTGGTGGGAGCAAGCCTCAGAGTAGAGTGTGAACTAATCAGCTGTGTGCTGTTGGATGTGTACCTCAAAGGGCTGACAGTAATGCCTACATAAGGTAAGGGGAAATCTGTGATTTAATCTGTATGAGAATTCGAATCTAATCCTTGCTGTCCACCTCACAGTGAAATACTGATCGGGCAAGACGGACAGTCCAGTTATTACTAAATTATCACTTGGATAATACAAAGTGAGAACAAAAGATGAGGAAACCTATGAAACAAAATGGCATACAAATAAAAATAAAATTCATGAATAATAAATACCACATAGTTTCCCAACTACAATTATAAAATAGTCTATTTTCTTTGCCATTTTACTTTGGTAAATTATTTATAGGATTCCATATACTAAGGAATAATCCCAGTTTATTATCTTTTGACATAACTCTTTTAAATAAATCTGATATTCATGAAAGCAGAATGTACACAATGATTGACATCAACAATAATTCATATCTTTCCAGTAGCAGAGAATGCTGCTAGTACAGCTGTTATCTCCAAGTTCTGGGAAGTAGCTTTGTTACTCTTTTCTCTAGTATTAGAAGCCTTAATAATTAGCAAAGATGAACTCTGTCAGTTTGGTTTTTACCAATACTTCATGTGTGGCTTCTTGCTGAAAACAAGGAAGCTTATGTGTGTTATGGAGATGGAATTAGTTCCACACAGTGCTGGTAGTTCACTGACAACCCATACAACAGCTGGGAAACCAATCCCTTTTCTTATGTGCCAAAGGTGATTTTTCATGACAAAATACTAGGAAAAATTATAAATTCCTGATCACGAATTTATGTGTGAGGATGAGATTTCATGGAGTCGTTTCCTGTGTTACTGAAACACAACTGAGAAACAAGAATATGAGTAACTTGGCTCACAACAATGCGACATTTGAGGGCCATATTAACTCATATTCACTTCTGTAATAAAATAATTTTTGTTTATGAAATTATTTTAGAAGCAGAACTTGTTCTTGACAAAGGAAGCTTGGCACTACAAAGACAGAACATACCCTCTGTGATAAGTGAAAGCACCGGTTTTTATTCCAAGCAAATTAAAATCAAAAGGGGGTACTAACAAAAAACTATTTCTGTATATTTACTAACTTCTAGGCGTACCGTGGAGTCTGTAAGGTGAAAGGTCCTGTCTGGACCTAACACCAGGGAATCTTTTGCGGCCGGGAACAGGGAACAAATTATAAATAA
>NW_020955486.1:0-3279 GCF_003031625.1 Empidonax traillii | reverse complement strand
GGCCGGGAACAGGGAACAAATTATAAATAAAAATACATTTCTCTGTGCCATGTAGATACAGAGAAAGGACTTGCAGCTGAGGATGATGCAAGACCCCCCCTGTACAAGCCCAGGGGAGATAACATCCACCCAACCAGGGGGTAACATCCACCTCCAAAGCAGGGGAATTACCTTTTAAGGCAACAAACGAACAATGAATGAATATTCAACAACTGATATCGAGAGAGTACAAAAGCCCAGTTTTCAAACAAGTTGTGTGTGTCTCTGGCGGGGCACCGGCCCCCCAGGCCACCCAGCGCTGTTTGCTTTATTATCGCTTGCTTAATAAATTTATCAATTTTTAATTGGAACTAAGTCGTCTAAATTCTTAAACTAACTTATAACACCCTCAGTTCTCTTAGAAGATGAGAGTAATGAAAAAGGAGATTTTCTAACACAAGACTAGAACCTCACAGACCAGAACAGTGCCTCTTCTGACCAAACCCCAGAATCTTTTATGGGACACAAAGCAGAAGATTTCCTAAAAGAACCTTTAACAGTGAAGATCACTGAAACCATAAACTACTTCAGTGTTCAAGTGTACACAATTCCTTTTCACAGATTCAGCATACTTGCGCTGATACACATTTATCATGTTTCCTTTAAGTCTTCTCTAAATACAGTTATTTTAGTCTTTCCTGAAATTCCCCATTTTTAACTTTGTTCGTGCTGGTTGCTTCTCAGCAGACACAGCTTTTTTTTTTTTTTAATCCTCCTTTTTTTTTATTTTTTTTTTAACATAATGCACAATTCTCCAGTTCTCCCTTGCCAACACTAAGCAGAAGGGAATGATAATTTTTTCACCTCTCCTGTGAAAGACACTTTTGTTTACATATTCTAGTACAGTGCTGGCACTTTCCAAAGTTACCTGAGTATTACTTGCTCACATATTTTGACTTGAGTTAATGGAAAAACTGCTTTCCCTCTAGACTGTTAAAATACCCCAGAGCCTTGGATTTATGCTAAAAAAGCAAGCTACTTTTGTTTTGTAGAAAAGCTTTCTGAAAGTGCTATTGGAGTGGGATACTGAATTTAACAACTTTATTACCTTTCCTGAATAGATTCAGGCTAGTGTATCAATACCCTAGAGCGTCACAGGAAATCAAAGACAGCAGGGTTGAAAAGATTTATAAGGTTTTTCTAGTCTAAAGTTATTCTAATTAAATATTACTTTAAAACACTCTCCAGTGGCCGGCCAGTGAATTGCTTGTGGTTAGCAGCATCAGGAAAATGAGGCTCTTTCCTTCAGGAGGCTCAAGGTAGGCACTAGTTCAGCTGTTTTCCCTTTACCAGTCTTCACATAACTTAAAGGAACATATTTTGGAGTTTGGAACTTTGACCTTAAATTCAGATTTGGCTGAAATTGTCCAAAATATTCACATTCACTAGAGGAGTAGGCCAGGCCGGTAATCCTGTAACACAACCGTGTTAAGCTTTGCTTTCTAAGAAATCTAACTACAAAGAGACCGGCTTGTTCTGGCAAAGATGCCTCCTTTGGAGCCGCAGGCAAGCACACAAAACCACTAGTAGACAAGAAAAGACTGAATAAGCTCAAAACAATGATTTTCAGTCTGTGAAGTGTTTAAGTTCTCCCCCAGGATTTTTTCGGGCAGTCAGTGGTGAAGAATGCCTGAGAGTCACAGAGTCACAGAATCAATTAGGTTGGAAAAGATCTCTGAGATCGCCAAGTCCAGCTTTTGACTTGACACCACTATGTCAACCAGACCATGGCACTGAGTGCCACATCAAGTCTTTTCTTAAACACCTTCAGGGACTGTGACTCCACCACCTCCTTGAGCAGCCCATTCCAGTGTTGGACAACCAAGAAATTCTTCCTGATGTCCAACCTGAACCTCCGCTGGTGCAGCTCGAGGTACATCCTCTTGTCCTGTTGTTAACTGTCTAGGAGAAGACCCCCACTCCCACCTGGCTACAGCCTCTCCTCAGGTAGTTGTAGAGAGTGATAAGGTCAACCTTGAACCTCCTATTCTCTAGGCTAAACAACCCCAGCTTCCTCAGCTGTTCCTCATAGGACTTATTCTCTAGACCCTTCACCAGCTCCATTGCCTTTGAGTCCTACAGACAATGCAAGAACTTGTATCAAAAACATCACTAAGAGCCAGCTCTCAACTGCATATTCTCAGGGAAGTAAAAAAAACCAAAAAAAAAAACAAAACACAAACCAAAAACCAAACCAGTGCTTGGCCTTCAATGAACCAAAGTATGGAGAAATAAAACCAAACCAAAACAAAACAAAAACAAAACCTGAACTTTAAAAAAATACTGTGTTTGTTCATTAATGGCGTAAATTGTTGTCTGTCATTTTGGACATATTAATTATGGACATGTTAACATCATACAGGTTTGTGTGTGTTAGAAAAAAGTATTTATATGTCTGTACTCTATATGTATGTACTTTTTATTATTCAATATGACTGAGCTTGTTAGCTTCTAATTGACCTTCTTCTTGTACCTTTTTGCCTAGAATGGATCACAAAGAACAAAGGTGAATAGAATAGGAACTGATAGTACTGATGTGATACACAATATAGAAATATACATTTCTATTATTGTATACTATATAGAAATATAGAAATGTAGTATCTCAGCTCAAAACAGTATGGGAAGAATTGTTATTTAGTGCCAGTATCAGTGAGTAAGATTCTGCTCACACACTTGCCATAACCTCTAGCAAATCACTTACCCCTGCTGAACTTTTTTTTTTTTGATATAACACAAGGATGATCTTTCAGTTCCCTTAGAAAGCTTCTTACCCTTAAACTTTAATGTTGAATTTATAGCTAATTCACTGACTGGCAGAAATTGGTAGAAATGGCAATTGGGGTATCAGACTTCTTACTTAAGGCTGCTGAGATTCAGACTCCTGAACACTTCCAAGATGAACCTCTGCCTCATCCTGCGAAGTATCGGGTGCCACATCAATGCACCAAGTGAAGGGAAAAGGAGATCTAACAACCAGGAATCTGGTCTCATACTACTGATTATCTGAGAGAAGCAGTCTGGCAAGTTCTGGGAGTTTGCAATTTTCTGAATGGGAAATTTCCTTTAACTGTGCAGCCAGCCAATGAAAACATGTTTCCAGTCAGTCCCACAGTACAGAGACAGCAACTGTTCAATAAACCATGTAGCTTTACTATTCGAATAAGTACACCACAGGACCACTGGTAACTTCATGGTGGAAAGTGAGGCGGGGAGGAGGGGGGGGAGAAAAATGAAAAA
>NW_020955485.1:1339869-1342234 GCF_003031625.1 Empidonax traillii | reverse complement strand
ACAAACTGTGTGATCTCTGCTGCTTGTTGCTTCCTCATCCCTTTAATTAACCCTGTGTTGGTAGCCTTGCTTAGGGCCCTGGGTGGACCCCAAGCTGAACCCCTCTGCTCTGTGTGTGATCCATGCTGTGGCAGGTTCCACGGGTGCTGGTGCTGCAGAGGGGTGAGCAGGAGTGGCAGTCAGCTCTCACCGTGCCCAGTTGTCACCAGGCTGTCTCTTGAAAGCCTGGACAGTTACTGCCTCCCTAAGGAGTCAACCAAATGGCAAAATCATGCACAGCTCAAGTCTTTTTGTGGGTCTCTAAAAACAGATCTAAAAAGAGGTTTAAGTTCTTAATCACTGCTGTACTATTGTTTATGTTTATTGTGAAGAAATCAATTCTTGTTCTCTATGGCAAAGTTGGGAATCCATGTCGAGTTTGCAAAACAAAGTGTGATGTCTTTCCTCAGCAGCCAATGACTAAAACTCCTGAGGTGAGGGGAGGAGGGGAATGTTGTGTCTAATGTAGTGGCTGTGTATTTTGGGAGGAAGAGGCAGGGCTGTTTATGTCTTCCCTAGAAGAACAGTGCCTGATGAGTTGGTCATTGGCTTGCACAGTTTCACGTGAGGGCTCTGGGTAAGAGCTCAAGCTGTCTGACTGCTGTGCTGTCTAAGAACATTGTTTGCAAGGAGGTCATTTACTTGTTTCTTCAAACAGAATTTAGCATTAATGGATTTTAATTCATTTACTTCTTTGGTAGAATGAAATTACTGACTAAACCAAGGGGCATCATTCTTTCAGAGGGGATGTACTTGGTTGTCTGTAGGAAGTTTGGAGTCAGTATTTTCCTACCACAAAGTATCAGTTCTTGGTTTGTCAGTGTTAAATTTTTGGCATTTATGGATCCTCCGATACAGAAACTTTAGCTTTTCATGGGTCGTTTATTTTGAAGCATTAATCATGTAAAAAAATTTTTGTTCCTGCGTGTTTTTGTCTTGTAGTATTTGGATTTCGCAGAATTTGAAGAAACAGTGCAAGTATTTAAAAAGGAATGTAAAATAAAAGGGAAGCCACTACCTAAACCAGCAGATGTTTCCTCAGAAGATCCATTGCCTGTTCAGGTAATGCATCATTTACATTGAGTAATGCTAGAAACAGTTAAAGGCCACTAAATGACCTGTGAGGTACTACAGCAGTGAGATTATCTGAACTGTCTGAACTGATTCTTGATTATTTGAAGAAGTCTTCTAGCAGTTTTCTTCCAGTACAGGAACGTTCATGTTTGGGTTTGGGTTTGGGGTTTTTTTCAGAACTTCAGTCCTTTTGAGCACAGTAGTTTTGATTCACACTGCTTTTAGTTTTTAGCTTACCATAGGTTGACAAGACTGATTTTCACACGCTCTGAACCTTTATTTTTCCCTTACAGTAAGGCTGGGTTCCCAGAACTTCTTGTACTCAGGGTTGCTTCAGGCTCTCAAAAATATTAAAAATACCTGGTGAAAGAATACTTAGTCAGTCATTGAACTGTGATAGATTTTTGGGTAAAACCTTTAATTTGAGATTTTCAGATGGCACTTGAATTCTTCATTCGCTAAACTACTGCTGAGAAAATGTAGCTCTTCTGCATTTGCTTTTTCACTGAATGCCTCTCCCCTTCACAGGAAGATCTGCTTGCAGCATTTGAAAGTGGTGAGCAGAAAGTTTTCCTCCAGCTCTGGGAGGAGCACGTTTCGTCTTTGGTGCAGGACAATGACCTGGTTGCTCAGAAGTTGGAGTTCTATCTTCACGTACACTTTGCCACCTTCCTCTTGAAACAAACTAGGGGAAAACCTGTAAGTTTGGTTCACAACTCAAACCTCAAATTGCTTTTGTTTGTTTTGCTTCATTTATCTGTCTTTAATGTGAATGAGGATGGGATAGTTTCTAAGAATTCCCAGAGCATGTATCCAGTTTTGGACCACAGTCTGTATTTTAGTTGAACCAGACCCTTTGTATTGTGAAGTACAGAGATGGAAGTGGGAGCTGCCCTCATCTTGGAGCTCCTGAAGTATTTTAACTTGGAAAATACTAGCATGCCAATACTTTCACATCTTCAATTGCAGAGCATGAAAGATTCTTAAAACACTTACTTTGCTTCCAGTTTGAACTGTAGCTGTGAGTTAAAATATAATAATTTCTGATGAAATGGGGAAGCTTAATCATAGAATTAACTGGGTTGGAAGAGACCTCCGAGATCATCAAGTCCCACCCTCGATCCAACCCCACTGGGATTACTAGATCATGGCACTCAGTGCCACATCCAGCCTCATCTTAAAAACCTCCAGGGACAGTGAATCCACCACCTCTGGGCAGGCCATTCCAATGCCTGATCACTCTCTCTTTAAA